>NW_020693882.1:0-3416 GCF_002925995.2 Terrapene triunguis
CAATTGTCTATTTCCCTCATGGCATCAATACAGCAGCAGTATTAGCTCCTTCGCAGAATAAGTGAAATCACGCGCATGCTTCAGTGAATTAAAGAGGGTTGTTTTCTATTTATTTAGGGCTCCATTTAGCCTACAGTTGCTGCACTAGGGAGGCTCCGTGACCTTTCACACTGCCGTGGTGAAGGCAGCTTCCCATTCCTGGGGGGGAAGTGGGCCTTCATAAATGTCTATATAAGGCTTTATGCAGCTGCTCATGAACTAGGTTCGACGGGGACAGGTGAGCAAAGCCCGCAGGTAAGTGGGGAACATGGAGACCTGGGAGATGGGTCGGAAACGAGAGGGAGTGTGGGCTATATTGGCAGAGAGAAAGGAGGGTCAGGACAAAACTGGGAGGAAAGATCAAACCAGTATCTTAGATGCCTATATACAAATGCGAGAAGTATGGGTAATAAGCAGGAAGAACTGGAAGTGCTAATAAATAAATACAACTATGACATTGTTGGTATCACTGAAACTTGGTGGGATAATACACATGATTGGAATGTTGGTGTGGATGGGTACAGCTTGCTCAGGAAGGATAGACAGGGGAAAAAGGGAGGAGGTGTTGCCTTATATATTAAAAATGTACACACTTGGACTGAGGTAGAGATGGACATAGGAGACGGAAGTGTTGAGAGTCTCTGGGTTAGACTAAAAGGGGTAAAAAACAAGGGTGATGTCATGCTAGGAGTCTACTACAGGCCACCTAACCAGGTGGAAGAGGTGGATGAGGCTTTTTTTAAACAACTAACAAAATCATCCAAAGCCCAAGATTTGGTGGTGATGGGGGACTTCAACTATCCGGATATATGTTGGGAAAATAACACAGCGGGGCACAGACTATCCAACAAATTCTTGGACTGCATTGCAGACAACTTTTTATTTCAGAAGGTTGAAAAAGCTACTAGGGGTGAAGCTGTTCTAGACTTGATTTTAACAAATAGGGAGGAACTCGTTGAGAATTTGAAAGTAGAAGGCAGCTTGGGTGAAAGTGATCATGAAATCATAGAGTTTGCAATTCTAAGGAAGGGTAGAAGGGAGAACAGCAAAATAGAGACAATGGATTTCAGGAAGGCGGATTTTGGTAAGCTCAGAGAGCTGATAGGTAAGGTCCCATGGGAATCAAGACTGAGGGGAAAAACAACTGAGGAGAGTTGGCAGTTTTTCAAAGGGACACTATTAAGGGCCCAAAAGCAAGCTATTCCGCTGGTTAGGAAAGATAGAAAATGTGGCAAAAGACCACCTTGGCTTAACCACGAGATCTTGCATGATCTAAAAAATAAAAAGGAGTCATATAAAAAATGGAAACTAGGACAGATTACAAAGGATGAATATAGGCAAACAACACAGGAATGCAGGGGCAAGATTAGAAAGGCAAAGGCACAAAATGAGCTCAAACTAGCTAAGGGAATAAAGGGGAACAAGAAGACTTTTTATCAATACATTAGAAGCAAGAGGAAGACCAAAGACAGGGTAGGCCCACTGCTTAGTGAAGAGGGAGAAACAGTAACAGGAAACTTGGAAATGGCAGAGATGCTTAATGACTTCTTTGTTTCAGTCTTCACCGAGAAGTCTGAAGGAATGCCTATCCTAGTGAATGCTAATGGGAAGGGGGTAGGTTTAGCAGATAAAATAAAAAAAGAACAAGTTAAAAATCACTTAGAAAAGTTAGATGCCTGCAAGTCACCAGGGCCTGATGAAATGCATCCTAGAATACTCAAGGAGCTAATAGAGGAGGTATCTGAGCCTCTAGCTATTATCTTTGGAAAATCATGGGAGACGGGAGAGATTCCAGAAGATTGGAAAAGAGCAAATATAGTGCCCATCTATAAAAAGGGAAATAAAAACAACCCAGGAAACTACAGACCAGTTAGTTTAACTTCTGTGCCAGGGAAGATAATGGAGCAAGTAATTAAGGAAATCATCTGCAAACACTTGGAAGGTGGTAAGGTGATAGGGAACAGCCAGCATGGATTTGTAAAGAACAAATCATGTCAAACCAATCTGATAGCTTTCTTCGATAGGATAACGAGTCTTGTGGATAAGGGAGAAGCTGTGGATGTGGTATACCTAGACTTTAGTAAGGTATTTGATACGGTCTCGCATGATATTCTTATCGACAAACTAGGCAAATACAATTTAGATGGGGCTACTATAAGGTGGGTGCATAACTGGCTGGATAACCGTACTCAGAGAGTTGTTATTAATGGTTCCCAATCCTGCTGGAAAGGCATAACGAGTGGGGTTCCGCAGGGGTCTGTTTTGGGACCGGCTCTGTTCAATATCTTCATTAACGACTTAGATATTGGTATAGAAAGTACGATTATTAAGTTTGCGGATGATACCAAACTGGGAGGGATTGCAACTGCTTTGGAGGACAGGGTCATAATTCAAAATGATCTGGACAAATTGGAGAAATGGTCTGAGTTAAACAGGATGAAGTTTAACAAAGACAAATGCAAAGTGCTCCACTTAGGAAGAAAAAATCAGTTTCACACATACAGAATGGGAAGAGACTGTCTAGGAAGGAGTACAGCAGAAAGGGATCTAGGGGTTATAGTGGACCACAAGCTAAATATGAGTCAACAGTGTGATGCTGTTGCAAAAAAAGCAAACATGATTCTGGGATGTATTAACAGGTGTGTTGTGAGCAAGACACGAGAAGTCATTCTTCCGCTCTACTCTGCTCTGGTTAGGCCTCAGCTGGAGTATTGTGTCCAGTTCTGGGCACCGCATTTCAAGAAAGATGTGGAGAAATTGGAGAGGGTCCAGAGAAGAGCAACAAGAATGATTAAAGGTCTTGAGAACATGACCTATGAAGCAAGGCTGAAAGAATTGGGTTTGTTTAGTTTGGAAAAGAGAAGACTGAGAGGGGACATGATAGCAGTTTTCAGGTATCTAAAAGGGTGTCATAAGGAGGAGGGAGAAAACTTGTTCACCTTAGCCTCTGAGGATAGAACAAGAAGCAATGGGCTTAAACTGCAGCAAGGGAGGTCTAGGTTGGACATTAGGAAAAAGTTCCTAACTGTCAGGGTGGTTAAACACTGGAATAAATTGCCTAGGGAGGTTGTGGAATCTCCATCTCTGGAGATATTTAAGAGTAGGTTAGATAAATGTCTATCAGGGATGGTCTAGACAGTATTTGGTCCTGCCATGCGGGCAGGGGACTGGACTCGATGACCTCTCGAGGTCCCTTCCAGTCCTAGAATCTATGAATCTATGAATCTATGAATCTATAATTCTCTTGGCCCAGGGCAAAGATACTCCACCCCACTCAGTGCTTGGCAATGATGTGAGGGGGAAGCACCGAGCATGCTCAGATCCTCAGGGGGAAAGTAGGTTCTTGGGTTCTTTCCAAGCTGATCATCAGAAGCTTC
>NW_020693883.1:0-25392 GCF_002925995.2 Terrapene triunguis
ACCTCTCACATGCGCACTCAGGACAAGGTCGAATTTTCGGCCGTCGCCTTCAGTGCCTGTGGACTTGCGGAGGTCTTGGAGTGTTCAGAGAACTGTGGCTGGAGACCTGAACTTCTGGAGCGGGCAATAATGGTAAGCCGCAGACTTGTGGCTGCTTAAAACTCCAGCTGTAGCACTGGCCTCCTTTCACATTGAAAGCAATGCCAGTCTCTGCTGCCAGCAATCAGGACAGCATCAACTCTGCCCCTGTCCCACCCCCTCGCGGCTGTCCCAGGGAAAGATCCCTGTATGCTGCCCCTCTCCCTCCACCGCGTGGCTGTAAAGCAGTCCCAATACTAACAGTCCCCTCCCTAATTCAAAGCAGGGCGTCATGAGCGACATCACCCTCCTGAGGATCCCGGACACCCAGAGAGAACGCATGCTGCGGGAAAGCATGCAGAAACCGGGGCCGTATGCCGCCATGCTATGTCGGGCCATGATCCCGGAGTACTTGATTGTGGCGTGGAGGGGGCATGTCTGCTACCACGGAGGGCCCACTAAGATCGCCCTACCCCGGAACCTGATCAACAGGCTTGAGCTCTACCTCCACGAGACCTACGAGGAGTTCTCCTACGAGGATTTCTCGTCGATCCCCGGCCACATTGACCGGATTTTCGCGTAGGTGCACTGGGACTTTGGAGTGGAGCGTCTTGGGCCTGGGAATCATGTAGTAACGGACATTGTGAAATTTTTTTAAAATACTTGGGACTAAATTGAGAAGAGCCTAAGACAGAGAAATCATGCAAAACCCATTTGTTACCTTTGTAAATATTCCTGTTTTGTACCTGATTATTTTTTTACTAGTTTACAGCACTTTTATAAATATACATTGTTAATAGTATAAATATTACCGTTCTGTTTTAAATAAATGTTTACATGTTTACAGCACTTACTGCTTGATCCGTCCCCTGATTCTGTGTCCGGGGTAAGGGATGGGGACGGTTGGTACGGGATCTCGGTAAGGGTGATGAAGAGCTCCTGGCTGTCGGGGAAATCAGCGGTGCCAGCGCTGTCGACTGCCTCGTCCTCCTCATCTCCTTCCTCCTCTTCCCCGTCCGCTGTCATGTCCGACATGATCCCATCCTCGGAGTCCACGGTCAGGGGTGGGGTAGTGGTGGCGGCCGCTCCCAGGATGGAATGCAGTGCCTCGTAGAAACGGGATGTGTGGGGCTGGGATCCGGAGCGTCCGTTAGCCTCTTTGGTTTTTTGGTAGCCTTGTCTCAGCTCCTTGATTTTCACGCGGCACTGCGTTGCATCCCGGCTGTAGCCTCTCTCTGCCATGGCTTTGGAGATCTTCTCGTAGATCTTAGCATTCCTTCTTTTGGAGCGCAGCTCTGAAAGCACGGACTCATCGCCCCACACTGCGATGAGATCCAAGACTTCCCGATCAGTCCATGCTGGGGCCCTCTTTCTATTAGATTGCACGGCCATCTCTGCTGGAGAGCTCTGCATAGTTGCCACTGCTGCTGAGCTCCCCTCGATGTCCAAAGAGGAACTGAGATTCAAACTGCCCAGACAGGAAAATGAAAATGAATTCAAATTTTCCCGGGGGTGTGGCTGGTCAGAGCATCCGAGCTCGGACTGCTGTCCAGAGCGTCAACAGAGTGGTGCACTGTGGGATAGCTCCCGGAGCTATTACCGTCGATTTCCATCCACACCTAGCCTAATTCGATATGGCCATGTCGAATTTAGCGCTAATCCTCTCGTTGGGGAGGATTACAGAAATCGATTTAAAGAGAGCTTTATGTCGAACTAAATGGCTTCCTGGTGTGGACGGGTGCAGGGTTAATTCGATATAACGGCGCTAAAGTCGACATAAAAGCCTAGTGTAGACCAGGCCTTAGAGACTTGGGCTCTGGTTCCAAATTGTGGAACCTCACAGGGGGATGTGAATCCTTGTCAATAAGAAGAACTGTAAAGGGCACACATTGATTAATCCTAGTCAGGAGAAGTGAGCCTAGAGCTCCCAGCTCTGAGCACTCTCCCCTAGGCCAAAGGGAATTGTGTTGAGGAGCAGAGAAGTTGATGATCATTCATGTTACCTGTGTCCCACCCAGAGGTTCAGTGGTGTGTGGCCAGCTGAATCGAGACACGGGCATGCATGTGTGGTTTTGCTGGATTGGGGATGGGTTTTGGCAGCAAGCCAGGAGCAAACTCCACTGAGCAGCATAGTGGTGCTGGAACCAGGGGGTGGGGAGGCAGGACCCATCCACTTTTTGCCGGAGCAGACCCTGCCCTTTTCCTGCCTCTTCCCCCCCAAGACCACACCCCCTGGCCAGGCAGCGGGGAGCCCAGCCAATTGTGGGAGCTGCACGGACCTTCCACCTGCCTATGGTGCAGGGGGGGGGAGGGCAAAAGCAGCCCCTGGCCCATGTCCCCACCTAGGGCAGGTGGAGGGACCCAGGCTCCCCACAGCTGCTCGTGCGACACGGCTCTTGCCCCCTCACACTGCAATAGAAAATGCCCTTTTCCTTAATTCCAGTCCATTTGGTCATTTGTAGCTGATTTTTTTACACTCAGATTTATAAAACTGTTCCTTTCGCAGTGCCCCAGGGCCCATGTACTAAACACAGTGCGTGTTTTTGTAACAGAATGCACAGCAGACAGGAATAGCAGAACTCTAGAAAAGCTGGCAAAAACCAATGAGCTTGTACCCTCCCTGAAGGTGACCAGGCCCAACTGAGGAACCAAATTCCAGAAGTGGGAAAGGTAGGGGGCACCGCTGTTCAAGACAGCTGGGAGGTCACTAAGCAGCAAGGTAGTTATAGCTCTGGCATGTACTGGGATCACTTGCCTTGTGTTCCTAGCAGCCCACCAAGCATCCTGATGAACACAGTTGCTTTGGTTAAAGTGCTCTTTGCCTCATCCCAGCTCCTTCCCTCAGCGGCTGGGTCACAGAAGATCACCATGTCCTGACACTGAGTGGGGGCACTTGTAACACTCCATGCTGATGCAATGTCACCATGCGATAGAGTCTTAGTGGATGCCGTTTGTCATTAATGTCAGTAAGAGCACAGGCAAGCCCATCCTCAGTAGACTGTCATCATGTGGGGTGACATCAGCACACTCATCATGGGGCTGAATGGGGCCAGAGCCAGCAACACACATCGGGGGAGCACTGTCAGCCTCCCTCCCCGGGTGGATTTCAGCTAGCAGCCATCCAATCTCATCTCAGCACTCAGGAGGGTCGTCCGGGAACACAAAAGACAGAGTCCTTTGAACGGGCTTTGTTCCCGTCATGCACGGAGCTGTGTGGATCGTTGTCACCTTATCAGGGTTCAGAATCTCTGCAGATTCTCATGGAGAGTCACATTCCCCAGGCCACACTTTTATTTCTGCTCATGGCATCTTTTCAGGTCAAAATGATAACATTGTGCCAACAAGGAGTTCTGCCTGCTCCTCCTATGGAAACCCACCCACTTCCGAAGTGCATTAAGCGAAATTGGATTAAGTCCACTTAAATGCTGAATAAGAGCATCCACACAGCGGTTTAATCCTGTTAATTAATCCATTTTGAATTCACACTTTTAGTTAATTCGGATTAACTGTCCTGAGTGTCCTTGTGTGGGCAAGCCCACACAGAACTGGAGTAGGTGAATGCTTTCCCCATCCCAGGTTCCAGTGCTGCCCTTCTGGATCCCCCAAATCCCATGCCGTCCCTTCTCCCTGGGACCTACTCCTCAGCCACCCTCCATAAATCTCCACAGAAGACATTAGAGATGGTTGGTATTCTCACTGGGCTTCTGCCTAGAAGACTTGGCCTTTGCCTTCGTTGTTCAACCAATGTAAGCTGTGGCTTGTTGGATTCCATCACTCTTAAAGGCTGAGATAAGATTTGAGGGTCAGAAGCTCAGGGGAGATCTCCTTCCATAGGACCACATCTTGTGTAGTTTTTCACCCAACCAGCCAGGTTATTTTGCAGTGAATATAGATCATCTAAAATTCTCAAGTCAGCTCATAAGATGTTTCAGAGCCACAGAAAAGTGCCTTTTAGATGGTGTCTCTGCTCCCATCCTGGGCATTTGCACAGCTGTGTGTTGAGTGGCTTCCTTTCAATCCTAGGGAGGGTTTAACATACATCTCTGTATTGTAGTTTAACTGCCAAAGCCTTCCCAGGGGCCTTCTTATTGGACCCTAGAGAGGTTTGCCACTCCAACAACTCCCCCCAAGGCCTGTGGGCAGTTGTCTGTTGCAGAGCTCCACTAGTCCCACAGGAACGGATGTTTCTCCTCCATCCCACAAGTTACAATTGTCCCCTTAAAACCTCAGAACCAGTTTGGATTGTTTCTGTTCTGGTTCAGTTTGGGGAAAAGAGTAAAGTTGGCTCTTATTTTTTCTCATTGCTGGTGTGGCCATTTCCATGTGCACAGTGATAGTGCAGCAGATACATACTTCGCACTACAGCCGATGTACATGCTAATCAAAAGGCAGCAATGACCAACACCAGAGTTCCTCTGAGCCAATGGCTCCGCAGGCTGACCTGGTTAAGGTGTGCCAGTTTCACAGCTAACAGTGCACAAGGCATTGATGTGGCCAGCATCACGTCTGACCACCTCTGACTGCCGCTGGGTGACTTGGATGTGGAGTTTTAGTGTGCGATCAAGTGAGACTCAGCTTCCCCAACCTTCAGGATTGTAGTTAAGTGCCTTGCCCACTCCACCACACAGCCATGAGCACTGGGCAGCTGTTCATTTCCCACTGAGGGAAGCAGGGGATGAGGAGTCAGGCCTCTTGGACTCTATTTCCAGTGCTCACTCTCACTCTGTGATATTGGGCAGGTCGTGGCCTGTCCCTGTATCTCAGTTTCCCCATTTCTCCACTGACTGCATTGATAACATGGGGATATGCCGAGGCTTAAGAAATGAACGTTTAAGCACTTCGATAAACTCTGCTGAAAGACACTACGGCAGGACAGAGTTCTTACCTCACCATTATCCCGAGGGAGTTGCAGCGCTCCCGGTGTCTAGGATTAATGCCAGTTTCAATTGTTTTCTAGATCTCTGCTTTGCAGTCAAACACTCTGATGCGGAAGGTGAAGCGGACACTGCCCAGCCCCCCTCCGGAGGAAGCTCACCTGCCCCTGGCCAGCCAAGCCCACTCCCAGCTGTACTTGCCCAGCTTCATGCAGAAGGGGGTAGGAGAGCAGGCCACTCAGGTAACCAAAGCCAGCCTTCTCAGAGACATCGACCGTGACCTGAAGCTGGTGGAGCATGAGTCCACGAAGCTGCGGAAGAAGCAAGCAGAGCTGGATGAGGAAGAGAAGGAGATCGATGCCAAGCTGAAGTACTTGGAGCTGGGCATTACTCAGAGGAAGGAGTCTCTTCTGAAGGAGAGGGGAGGGCGGGATTACCCTTACCTGAGATGCCTAGGTGAGAACCGGGACTACATGTCTGATAGTGAGCTGAACAATTTACGCCTCTCCAGCTATGAGGGCAGCAGTCTGCTCAGCAGGCCCAGCACTGCCCCCACTAACCATTATGCTGACTTCTCCAGCACGCAGTACACATCAGCCTCCTCCTACGCCCCCTACCCATACCCAGCAGCCCTACCAGGCCCTGCCGCCTTCCAGCAAACACGGCTCCAGCCCCCCCATTACCCTGTGGTCAGCAGTGGCACATCTCAGAATGGCTTCCAGGCTGGTCAGCTCCCCGCCTCCCCCTCCCAAGGTACATATCAGACACACAGCTTCCCTCCCAGCACTGGTTACCAGCCCCAGCTGGGCTTGCAGAGCCATCAAGGCTTTCGGCCACCTCATCACTACCAAGCTCAGACCACATATCCCAATCAGCCGCCCTCACAGCCGGCACAGAGTGCCCTCTTCCAAACACAGGCAGATGTGCACGCCATGCACCAGAAGCCACGGCAGACATCACTAGCAGACTTGGAACAAAAGATCCCCACCAATTATGAAGTGATTGGAAATCCCACCGTGGTGATCTCCTCAGCAGCCCCAGAAGTTACTTACAGCCCCACGACAGTGACCGGCAGCTATGCCCAGCACAAGGCCCCAGAGGCCAGTCCAGCTGACCAGAGCAATGCCGTGCAAAGCCCCTCAGCCAGTTACTCTTCAGATTCTCTGTACGCAAACCTGGAGCAGAACATTCCCCGCAACTATGTGATGATCGAGGACATCAGTGAGCTGACCAAAGAGAGCACTGCGGCAGACAGCCACAAGGGGGAGATGCAGGTGCAGAGCAGCACTGGCCGCCAGATCAAAGAGAAGAGTGAGCTGGTGGAGACGGAAGGCTCCAGCAGAACTTGCTGCTACTCCAAAGCAGAGGAGGAGTCAGAGGAGGATATGTATGATCAGCATGGTGCTGACCATCGGGGGAAGAACAGCTACCACAGGGGCATGGAGAGCAATGGCAGGATGTCAGGCAGCTCCAGTGGCCCCTGCTCCTATTACGGGGACGATTATCGGCACTCCACACGCTCAGACAAGCATGGCTCTGGACTGGGGATGCAGAAGCATTCCTCCAAAAACCTGGCTCCTGCTGTCATCTCGTCCAAACGCAGTAAACACAGGAAACAAGGCATGGAGCAAAAGATCTCCAAATTCTCCCCCATAGAAGAAGCCAAAGATGTGGAGTCGGACCTGGCCTCCTACACAGTGACTACGTCTATCAGCAGCAGCAATGTGGCATCCAGGGCAAAGAAGCTTCAGGACGAGATCACCTATGGCCTCAAGAAGAACGTGTATGAGCAGCAGAAATACTATGGCATGTCCAGCAGGGATATGACGGAAGAGGACGATCGAGCATACAGCACTGGAAGCAGATCTAGATCGTCTGGTTATGGGACAGAAAAAACATCAAGCCGCGATGCCAGCAGCAGAAGCAAGTCCTATGAGAGAGAGTGCATGGAGAAGCCTCAGAAAGGAAGCTCCAAACCATCTTCCCTTAGTATGAGTCAGACTCGTGGGCGGCCTTCGATTCGTACACAGACATCGGAAGAGGAAAGTCCCATCAGCCCTTTAGGAAAGTCTGTGGGTGTGTCCCGCTCCTCAGGTGGACCTCTCCCTCAGTCCTCTGGGGACAGCTGTTCCCAGTTCTGCTCCAGCCACTCGTTGCCTGATGTGCAAGAACATATCAAAGATGTGCCAAGGAACCACTCTTACAAGCATGAAGAAGGTTACATCATGGATGATTCACATTGTGTTGTTTCAGACAGTGAAGGTAACAGTTACCTGTGGTGACATACCCCAGAGCATGCTCCTACGGGTCATTTGCAAAGACAGTCTCACAGCCTGCGTTTGCGTACCATGTGCCTTTCTCCCTTGTTCCACTGCATGTTCCGGGTGTCTGGTGGTAGCATGTTAGTGTTCAGTGCCTGCTGCATGTAACGATGTGTTGTATTTGTTGGGGAGGGGTCTATGATGTGTCCCAGATGAATGTGATAAGCTGCTTGCATTCTTTTATCTCATTGCATGGCTTCCGTGTGGGATATGCTCCCACCTCGGGACCGAGAGACTGACTGTGCTCTGTGTTTGGTTTCTGAAGCCTATCATTTGGGTCAGGAGGAGACAGACTGGTTTGATAAGCCCAGGGAAGCTCGCTCAGAGCGGGTAAGGCACTACACTGGCCACTTCTCCTCCCAGAAGAGACCTCCCATCAAACACACCTTTCATGATTACGATGAGCCTCCAGATGAAGACCTGTGGCAGCACGATGACTATTCTCAGGCACGTCACTCTTCTTCCAAAGACCACCGGCACCATGGAGAGTATGGAAGGCACTCAGCCGCTTCCCGCCACCCGAGTGATGAACAGGCCAAGAGGACATCCAAGCAGCATGCCCGAGACCAGGGCCGTCATGAAGCCCGCACACACATGCAGCCATCTGCCCAGAAGAAGGCTCAGCAGTCAGACATGAGAGCCCAGACAGCTTTCCCCTCCAGCTCAGCAGAGTACTCGCAGCAGTCCCAGCAGCCGTCCAGCTACCACCATACCTCAGAGTCCCAGAAATCCCAACGGCAAGCGGAGCATGGGCCACTGCCCCAACAGCCGAAAGGAGAGCCTTTGCTGCACCATTCTCAGCAGCAGCCGCAAACAAGACAGCAGCAATCCGGGCAACAGCAGCTGCCATCCAGGCAGCAGCAGCCATCAGCCAGGCAGTCTCCACAACAACAAGCAGGCCCTTTGCAGCAACCTCCTCAGCCACAGAAGGAGCAGCAGCAGCAGCAAGCTAGGCTGCAGCAGCAGCCAGGGGCTCAAGGACTACCCTCTTCTCGGCCACCGCAACAACAACCCATCCAATCCCAGCATGTCGGGAAGCCCCAGTCAACCCTCCCTGCACAGCCAGGCAGTCACCAAATAGGGCTAGTAAGTGCACATGCTCTTTGGCCATTGGTTCATCACTTACACAGCAGGTGCCTGGCTGATGGTTTGTCCTGCAGCACTGGGGATGGCACCCTGGGAGGATCTGGTTGCACAGGAAGGAGGCAGAGACTGGGAGCCCCTGGTGCATCCCAAGGCACAGGCCGTGCACTGTCATGAGCTCCCCCAGTCCACAGCAGCACAGAGGAGTACATCGTGCAGTGAGGAGGGCCCCCGGCTGCTAGGTAGCTGATGTGTTCTGTCGCACAGGAGACAATTAGGATGTGCCACAGCAGGAAAGGAGTTAAATTATGGAGATCTCAGGGAAGCGGCAGAGCTGAGGCTGTGCCAAGATCAGCACTAAGAGCAGGAATAAAATCCCTCAATTTCACCCTTTATTGCCTGACTTCAGGCTCCAGTTGTCCAGTTAAACACACCCAGAGCTACCGCCTCCCCTCCCCCCACTTGGCCAGGACAAGCCAACTGCCTTACAGCACAATGAGCCAATGGCACTGCTCAGGTCTGCCGGCTATTTCCATTCTCCAGCGCAGCCAGCTGAGCATGGAGGGCATAAGGGAGAGATGAGACTGGGGAAGATCGGAGGGCTGGGGGGAGCCAGGGAGGAGGGAGTGGGGAATGTGGGGATCAGGAGAGAGAACAGATGGGAGGGGCCATGTGAAGGAAGCAAGGATTTGGGGTAGGGGGTGGGGGGAGCAGATGAGATTGGGGAGCTGGGCAGACAATCCATGCCCCCAGACTGGTGCATAGGCCTCCCCCCGACCAGCTACCTCCTGAGCCAGGCCCAGCGCCTGCCCTCTGAGGAAGTGCAGAGGAGGGAGCAGCTGACTGGGTGGCGTCGGCTGTGAATTGCGAGGGATGACAGAGGCTGGGCGATTGCCTTGGGGAGCCAGGCTGGCTTGCAAGGCAGGCCTTTGTGTGTGGGAGGAGATGTGCATGTGTGTGGCTGGGAGCTGGGGGGTGTCTGGCTGGGTTTCCCAGGAGGCAACATGCGTGATCCTGGGTTGATATAGTCTTTGGCCTGGTGCGAGGGCTGGATTTTCTGCTGGCGCTTACTGATGTGCCCCATGCCACTGGGACTGCTGTTCTGCCAGCCCCATGCCCTATTCACCTGCCCACCCATGCACAGAGAGACCAGGGGAATTCTGAAATATGCATTTCATGTTACAGCCAAAAGCGGATCAGGTGGATATGCTCAAACCCACCACAAAAGTGCCACCACCGCACAGGAGAGCGCCCCAAGCACAGCCACTGGGAAAGACTGCAGCAGGTCAGTGAGCCAGATCGACACATTGGGCCCTGCCAGGCCACCTGCGCCCATGCTGGCTGGCAGTGCCCTTGGCACTGAAGGAGCAACCAGGCACCAGCTGTGTTCGCTAGGGCCATGGCTGCCTGATCTCTCCAAAGAGAAGATCCACTTTTATCCCTCCCTAGCACGTCACAGCATTCAGAGGCTGAGATCACTCAGGGCCTGGAAATAAATGCGTCCCGCCCTTGGCAGGCTATGGAATGGGGCCAGATCCCCAGCCTAGCACTGGGCGGTCATGGTCCTCAGGGCAGGAGAGGGGTCAACACTGACTAGGGTTACCATCCGTCCGGGTTTCCCTGGACATGTCCGGCTTTTGGGTCTTTAAATAGCCGTCCGGGGCCGTCCGGGGGGAATTTGTAAAAAGCTAAAAATGTCCGGGATTTCCCCCCGGACGGCTATCTAAAGACCCAAAAGCGGCTGACAGGGCAGCCGCGCCGGATTGAGCCGCTCAGGCAGCAAACGCCCCTCCCCCGCTGCAGCTTCAGCACGCCTGTAGCAAAACGGGAGCAGGAGCTGTTTGTGCCGCTACAGGTGGCCTGTCAGGGGGCAGGGGTGTGGAGAGGGATTGGGGCAGTCAGGGGACAGGGAGGGTTAGATGGGTTGGAGGTTCGGGGGGAGGGGGGGCAGTCAGGGAACAGGCAGCGGTTGGATAGGCGTGGGAGTCCCGGGGATCTGGCGGGGGCAGGGGTGTGGCTAGGAGTCAGAACAGTCAGGGGACAGGTAGGGTGGGGGGGTCTCAGGAGGGGGCAGTTGGGGACAAAGATAAGGGAGGCTTAGATAAGGGGTGGGGTCCCGGGGGGTGATTAGGGGCAGGGGTCCCGGGAAGGGGCGATCAGGGGACAAGGAGCAGGGAGGGTTGGATGGGTTGGGGGTTCTGTGGGGGGCAGTCAGGGGAGCGGGAATTGGGAGGGAGTGGCTAGGGGGCGGGGCTACACCCCCCCCCCCGGAGTGTCCTCTTTTTTGAAAGTTCAAATATGGTAACCCTAGCACTGACCCAGGGTGGGTTGGCATCCCCCAGTCAGGGAAGCAGATGTGCAGAAGGTGCCCAAAAGCAGCCTGCCCTAATCTGTATCAGTCATGCCACAGTCTCCTGGCAGCTGAAAGCACCTGGGCTCTGGCCCCAGCTCTAATAAGTCACATAGGTGCTGCCCGTGCCGGGGAGGGGCTGTGGCTGGGTTCTCCTCCTTACTATGGCTCTATATATTCCCTGGCAGGTATTAAAGTGGGTCAGAAGCCAGAAGGGGCTCCCCCACCCACTGGGGCAGCAGCTGGACAGCCTGGGGTGGATGGAGAGAGCATGTTCTCCAAAATCCTGCCAGGAGGAGCTGCAGAACAAGCAGGCAAACTGACAGAAGGTAAGGCTATGTCTACACTTGCAGAGTTTTTTTGCTGACAGTTTTGTCGGTGATAGAAAAGCGCTAAAAGAAAAGCACTGGTTTGTGTTCACATTGTTTTCCACAGGTGTCAGAGTGTGTTTACATATGCAGCACTTGCATTGCAGATGAGAGGAGTGCACTGTGGTAGCTATCCCACTATGCACTGCTCCGGGATACAAAGCAAATCATTATTATGGCAGGGGTGGATGTGTGTGTGTGTGTGTGAGTGAGACAGTCGCCGGAAGCAACCAGTCCTAAAGCGGGGGGGGGGAGACCCCCACCCCCAGCCCCCCCCTCCCTCCCTGACTCTGCACAACACATTCTGTCTGCCTGCCTCTGTTTGCATTGTGGGAAGCAGCAGGAGCATTCCACAATAATGATTTGTTTTGTGTTCCAGAGCAGTGACAGCACCAGCTGTCAGAACGGAGCTAAAGGGGAGGGGCGCCTACGTGCAGGCAGGACTGCTGAGTTTCAAAGATCGGCCATTCCCACTCTGCATTGTGGGACAGCTCTGGAGGGCAATTAGACCAGTAAAAGCAATCAAGAGTCTTCACTGGCACATCTGCGCAAAAGAATCAGCGCAAAAAGCAAAAAGACTCTCGTTGGGGTGGTTTTATTTTTGTGCTGAAACTGCTCAGTTTCAGCGCAAAATCTGGATTTCTAGTGAAGACGCTAGTGTATTTTTTGTGCAAAAATTACAATAGGACCTCAGAGGATCCCTCCTCCAGTTCAGTGTTACTTTCCATGTCTTTCAACTGTTGCTGATGCCATGAGCAGAGAGAAAGGAAGAAGTATTTTGAGGTGTCCATTCCCCTTTCTTATAGCTCTCTTTTTTTGAAAACCACCTCCAACTGAGGTTCAGGCGACAGAAAGTTTGTTTGGGCAGGAATCTCAAGCTGTTCCTTTGTCAAAATGTAAATTTTTACCCACATTCTCTTTCCTGCTAAAGAATGGCCACTTAGCCAGGTGATGGTCCATTTGATTCTGTTGACATCTGGCTGAGGCATCAGTTTGCCATTTGTCTCTGAGGAACTGGTTTGTGGTTGTTTTCCTGGACTTGGAACGTCTCAGAAACATCATACAGTAGAATCTCATAACTTACATACAATGCTGATCATTATTGTCTTGGAAAAGTGTGTGTCACAACAAAGTATGAGTTTTCAAAGGATATCTCGCAAGGCATACTTTTTACAAAATTTATCATAGTCTTTAAAAAGGGTGAACATAGAGGGACAGACTGTCACAAGAGTCGCTGCTGGCTCTCACTGTGCTGAGTGTCTGGCGGCCGGGAGTAAATTAGATGGGAAGGACAAGATCAGGAAAATGGGGCAGGATCGAACTTGACTCGAGTGAGGGGGGTGGAGGAGACCAGAGCCACAGGGGAATCTACTTAGTGAGAATCTGATTGAAGGATCTGCCGGGGGATTGCTAATGAAGTCCCTGCTCATGCTGAGAAACAGGTAGGTGGCACTTTGGGGACTTGTGCCCAATCTGACTGCATTCTCACTTCAGAGCCCCCCACCAGCCTGTGGGACAGCAGGCCTGCTGCCCTGCCAGACAGACCAGGCCAGAGCTCAGCAATGGATACCCAGCTCCTCCTGCTGCATTTGTGCCAGGAAAGGCTGTGCTGACCGCTGATGCCTGAGTCCAGCAGAAGGTCCTCAGCTGGGATTGTGCCTCCCTAAGTCCCTTTAAAGAGCGGGGCTTAGGCCTGTCAAAGCTAATTCCCCACTCTGGCACTTTGAGTGCAGAAGTGGGGCCCGCAAGGATTCTAAAAATTAATACTGGCCACTCCAGGCTTGTATTAAACTCCCAAGGTTACAGCTTTTCTCTGACCTTGGATTGGTAGATGCTGCCACCACCCAAGTGCAGAATCCCTTTGAGAGCCCAGGAAGGTGCACTTGGGAATTCCTTCCTGTGAGGTACCCTCAAGTCCTTTCATCCCCCCCCCAGGGAAGAGCTGAGAAAGAAGGGGGGGAAAAAGGGAAATCAGCTATTGGCACCAGCTAATTAAACAATGTGCACAAACCTCTTCAGACACAAAAATCCAATTCTGTTCTTAAAAAAGGTAAAATTTATTAATAAAAAAAGAAAGAAAATACATCTGGGAACTCAGGCTATTGCTAGAGTTTAAAAGAGCAACTACAAGAATTAAGCACCAAGAATAGCTTTCTTGAGGTCCAGCTTAAAGGTTACAAGCAAAACAAAAGCACCTGGGGTTAGCACAGAGGAATCCACAAGCCCCAACAAAATAAAAGGGATAAACCTAATGACGTCTTCCTAGACATTTCCTGATCTACTTACATATCTGGGGTTTTAAATGATTAGTTTCTAGGTATGATACTGATGATTTTTCATATCTGGCCCAAGCTTCTTATAGCATAGCTATGCCCTGTCCGCCTCTCCCTGGGAAAACAACAGACAGACAAAAGGGGGTCTTTTTTCAATTTTAAAAAGTTCTAGCCTCCCTCTAGGCTCTTTTGGCCAGGTACTTTCCTTTTACCTATGCATAGCAGTGAGACTTTAACCCTTTACAGGTAGAGCAATTAGAGAACAGTTACTAAGAGGGGTTTTGTAGCTACTGGATATCCATAAAAGAGAGCTACCCCACCACTTCATTTATCACACCCCCCCCCCATTTATCACGCTACCCCCAAATCAGAGACGGTGTTGGACAGCCTGGTTCAGGTCAGGTCCACACGGCTGGGATTTCTTCCTGGAGGTTTAGGAAAACAGAGTTAATAAGATACATGCACCTCTAATTTTACTACTAATTACATGAAGAACTAAACAGTATTTTCCACATTTTAAGGACTACAATGACAGAATACAGGGACATTTTTACCCAGCTGATTCTGGGAAACCTTCCCCGGAGCCACTTTGTTAGAGGCTCCTGAAATGTGTTGTATTTCAAAATCAAAGTCTTGAAGAGCTAAACTCCACTGAAGGTTTTTTGTTCGTCTCCTTGAGTGTGTGAGGCCACTTCAGTGCAGCACGGTCAGTCTGCAGATGGAAACGCGATCCCCAAATGTATGGGCGTAGCTTCTCCAGACCATACACAATGGTGTAACATTCTTTTTCTGAGACTGACGAGTGGCTTTCCCTCTCAGAAAGTTTATTGCTGAGAAACACGACAGGATGGAATTGTTGATCTGGTCCTTCCTGCATTAAAACAGCTCCTACACCATGCTCGGACCCATCTGTGGTTACAACAAAAGGTTGATCGAAGTCTGGGGCCCTTAGTCCAGGGTCAGACGTAAGGGCTGCTTAAGCTGGTTAAAGGCTTTCTGACACTTCTCAGTCCACTGAACTGCATTTGGCTGTTTTTTTCCTGGTTAGGTCGGTCAGTGGGGTGGCAGTTTGGCTGTAGTGTGGTACAAATCGTCTGTAATACTCGGCCAAGCCCAAGAAGGATTGGACCTGCTTCTTTGACTGAGGGACTGGCTAATTTTGGATAGCATTTACCTTAGCCTGTAGGGAGTTGATAGTTCCTTGACCCACCTGGCGTCCAAGGCACATTACCCTGTTTAGGCCTATTTGACATTTTTGGCCCTAACGGTTAATCCTGCCTCCCTTATGCGCTGGACGAGCTTTTCTAAATAATCCCGAACCACTTCTTTCTCCACAGAGTGGATGAGAAGCTGGATATGAGTCAGCAGTGTGTCCTTGTTGCCAAGAAGGCTAACGGCATATTGAACTGCATTAGTAAGAGCATTGCCAGCAGATCAAGTGAAGTGATTATTCCCCTCTATTCAGCACTGGTGAGGCCACATCTGGAGTATTGCATCCAGTTTTGGCCCCCCCACTACGCAAAGGATATGGACAAATTGGAGGGAGTCCAGCAGAGGGCAAAAAAAAAAAAAGAATGATTAGGGAGCTGGAGCACATTACTTATGAGGAGAGGCTGAGGAACTGGGATTATTTAGTCTGCAGAAGAGAAGAATGAGGGGGGATTTTATAGCTACTTTCGACTACCTGAAAGGGGGTTCCAAAGAGGATGGATCCTAGACTGTTCTCAGTGGTACCAGATGACAGAACAAGGAGTAATGGTCTCAAGTTGCAGTAGGTTGGATATTAGGAAAAACTTTTTCACTAGGAGGGTGGTGAAGCACTGGAACAGGTTACCTAGGGAGGTGGTGGAATCTCCTTCCTTAGGGGTTTTTAAGGTGAAGCTCGTCAAAGCCCTGGCTGGGATGATTTAGTTGAGGATTGGTCCTGCTTTGAGCAGAGAGTTGGACTAGATGACCTCCTGAGGTCCCTTCCAACCCTGATATTCTATGATTCTATGTTACCTGCTGCCTGTTTCCACTCAGCCAAGGACATTTATTCCTCAGGTGCTCAGTGGACTTACAATGATAGCACCTTTTGGGCTCCTCTGCTCGTACAGGAGACTTGGGACAAGTAAGAGGGATATGGGGAGATGAATGCCCAGCCTCCTTTTTCCCAGGGGTAAAACGGTGATTCTGCTTTCCACCAACCCTGTATCTTTCTGCCACTGGTTTATGTTTAATTCCATCTTGTGACTGCTTGTAAGAGTCTGAAAACCCAGCTAATTCCCCCACCTCATTCACCTTTTTGTCCCACAAATACTGTTTTACATCATCACTCCACATATTCAGGAACTGTTCCTGAGTAACTAAATCACACATTTCTTCCAGGCTTGTAATGCCTCACCCACTTGTCCAACAAATCTCTCATTTCATTTACATAAGCCACATTAGTCAATCCAGATCCCCTCTTAAGACTCCTGAATTTAACCCTGTAGGTTTCAGGTGAAATCTGAAACTGTTTTAAAACCAGTTCCTTAAATTTATCATAGTTTGAAGTATCAATAGGCATCTTATTGAATATGTCCAGAGCTCTCAGTCAATTTTGCAACTAAAGTAGTCATTTTTTGATCTCCAGGAATTGCATGGAGAGTGCACAGTCTCTCAAAGGTGATGAAATATTCAGCAATATCACTGGATTCATCATACTGTGGACATAACTGCTCCCATTTGTGGATTTTTGGGGAAGTGGAGCCAGCTGCTGAAGTGTTTTGTCTCTTTCACTCCATTACAGCCAGTTCATGCTTCTGGGTCTCAATCTGGGCCTGTATTTCTCTGTCTTTTAATTCCAGGGCTAGCTGCCTCTCTCTTTCCTTCTCCTCCTGAGCATCTTGCTGGGCTTCAAGCTCTTTGTCTTTTAACTCCATGGCTCTTTTGTGAGCAGCTTCCTCCCTGGCTGCTTCTGCTTCTTTGAGCCTCATTTGAAACTCGCGATGTGATGGGTTTGATCACAAAGACCCCCTTGGGACGGTCACCTGGTGTTTTGTGACTAACTCTGAGCCCGTTTTCCCTGCCTGCTTGGGACTCCAGAACCCTGTCTTGAGCCAGATACGCTAATCTGCTGCGACACAGGCCCTGGGTCTGACCCACACCCCCAAACCTGCAGACTTAACTGAAAACAGCTTAGCAAGTGCTCCTGTCTCTAGCACCCAGACACCCAGCTCCCAATGGGATCCAAACCCCAAATAAATCCGTTTTACTCTTACTCATAAATTGTCCACCCTCTATTACACTGATAGCTGTTTGCTCCCCCAGGTATTAATTGCTTATTCTCGGTTAATTAATAAGCAAAAGTGATTTTATTAAGTATAAAAAGTAGGATTTAAGTGGTTCCAAGTAATAACAGACAGAACAAAGTAAGTTACCAAGCAAAATAAAGCAAAACACGCAAGGCTAACTTAATACACTAAGGATCTAGTTACAAATACTAACTTCTCATGCTAGATGTTATCTCAGGTACAATACTTTTAAGACCAACATTGTAGTTTATGGCCTAGGTCCAGCAATCACTCACATCCCCGTAGTTACAGTTCTTTGTTCCAGTTTCTTTCAGGCATCTCTTTGGAGTGGAGAGGCCATCTCTTGAGCCAGCTGAAGACAAAAATGAAGAGGCTTCCATGGCCTTTTATATTCTCTCTCTTGTGGGCAGAAACCCCTTTGTTCTTCTGTGCAAAAATCACAGCAACAAGATGGAGTTTGTAGCCAACTGGGCAAGTCACATGCCCATGAATGCTTCAGCTTTTTGCAGGTCGATGCCATTGTTTACATGTTAGTTTGAACATTCCCAGGAAAGCTCAGATGTGGATTTCCGTCTCCCAAAATCCATTGTTAGTTAAGTACTCCTAATTACTTGAATAGCCCCTTCACAATATATTGGCCAAACCTCCCTTATGTGTTTCATAGAATCATAGGGTTGGAAGGGACCTCAGGAGGTCATCTAGTCCACCCCCCTGCTCAAAGCAGGACCTAATCCCCAACTAAATCATCCCAGCCAGAGCTTTGTTAAGCCTGACCTGTCCAGATCTGATGCCCACACATTACAAATTGGGAAACTCATGGTGATCGGGCGAGGTCCCGGATGACTGGAAAAAGGCTAATGTAGTTTCCTACAGCAAACACTTCAAATACAAGCATAGAGCCAATGCTCATAACTTCAGATATACAAATCATACATATAGGATGAATATATTCAGTAGATCATAACCTTTGCAAAGATATGTTACATGGCATATCTAGCACAAAGCATATTCCAATTAGGTTATATTTATACTTATAAGCATATTTCCATAAACATATGGAGTGCAACATCACAGTCAGTATGTACAGCTTTCCTCTGGGTGTCTTCTTAGGGAAAGGACCCAGAATATCCACAGCTACGTGCTGAAATGGAACCTCAATTATGGGGAGCGGCTGGAGAGGGGCCTTGACCTGGTCTTCGTGCTTTCCCACCCTCTGGCACACCTCACAAGACCGGACATAGGTAGAAACATCTTTGCCCATTCCCTCCCAGTGGAATGACTTTTCCAAATGGTCTTTGGTCCTATTCACCCCAGCATGGCCACTAGGGTGATCGTGGGCTAAGCTCAAGAGCTTTTCCCTATACTTAGTTGGAACTACCAACTGTCTCTGAGGAAGCCAGTCCTCCTTGTGCCCACCAGAAAGGGTTTCCTTATACAAGAATCCTCCTTCTACAACAAACCTGGACCTATTAGAAGAGCTGGTGGGTCGTTCCGTGCCGCTGTCCAAGGTCCCTTGAGTCTCTCATCCGCTTCCTGCTCTGCCTGGAATTGCTCCCTTGATGCTGGAGACATTAGTTCTTCTTCGAGTGATTGTTCATGTCCATTCCAAGCAGGTGTGTGCGCGCCACGTGCACGCCAGCCGGAAGATTTTACTATAGCAGCGTCCGTAGGGTCGGCTTCGGCGCCCCCTGGAGTGGCGCCTTCATGGCGCTGTATATAGGGGCCAGCCGACCCTCCACCCCTTCAGTTCCTTCTTATCGCCGGTGACGGCTAGCTGGAACTTCGCTTGCTTTTCAGCGATCATGGCAGTGTTCCGTCTTAGTTGTAAATAGTTAGTCAGTTGGTTAGTTTAGAGTTAGTTTAGATAGATAGTTGTTGGGGTTTTTTTCCCCGCAACGTTTTCGTCACCCCACTGGGGCATGCCCGGGTCCCCAGGGTTCAAATTCTGCAGGGACTGCGGGAAATTCATGTTTAAGAGTGATCCGCACTCTTCGTGCTTAAGGTGCCTCGGGGAGAGCCACCAAAGAGACAGGTGCAGTATCTGCAGGGTATTTCGCCCCAGGACTCTCAAAGATAGAGAGCAGAGACTTAAAGTCCTCCTAATGGAAGCGGCCCTGTGGCCACAATCGGACCCTGGGCCTGCCGATCCGGCACCCAGCACTTCATCCTCGGTGCGCAGTGCCCCGGCACTGGCGATAAGTCGTGAGCCCAAAGCCTCCAAAGCCCAGCACCGGAGAGAGCTGGCGCACAAGAAATCGGCCTCGGTGAGACATCGTTCACCATCGCCAGTGCCGGTTAAAAAGAAGAGGCCGGTGAGAGAACATTCCCCCCCACCAGGACCCTAAGGGGCCAGCGCCGTCCACGAGTGCTGCGGACAGGCCGCGCCGCAGACCCATTCTGCTATCCCGTTGACTCCCGCCCCGAAGAGGGTACGGTTGAGTCCGGACAGGCCTAGATCCCCAGACATTATAGAGGAAGTGCGCCTCCCATCGACACCAGAGGCGTTTGAGGCTGCCTCAGACCTCTTGAGCCTCCCGGTGCCGGCTTTGCCGCACCGGTGGAGAGAACCTCTGGATTCCGCTCGACCCCAGTTACAATCTCGGGGCAAACCGCCCCTTCTATGTCCTCGTACTCGGAGACCTCTGACTCGGCGGCGGACTCGTACCGCTCCAATAGATCGAGGAGCAGACGATCACCCCCCCGGGGGAGCGCCCCCCCCCCCCCCCCGCGCGGGCCCCACCAGGGGCCCCCCCCCCCCCCCCCCAGTGGCCGTTCTGGACGCCATGGGCCTACCACAAGTCAGTGGGTCAGGCGTATGGACCCCACTCACGGGCCGCATCAGTCTCCTCGACGTCGGTGGCCCTGCCGCTGATGTCCCCACCACTGGCACCACCGTCTGACAGGAGTGTGCCACAATGGGACACGGCACCGCCTAGTCAGGCACCGGCAGGGACCATGCTCCCAACGCCGCAGGCACCGCCCAGCATGCCTCGTCGCTCGGTGTCGACCCCGGTACCGGCCGCAGTGCCGCATCCTGAACCCGCACCGGCCGCGCAGCCTGAATACCATGTGCTGCAGGCCCTGGTAGAGGTAGAGGGTATAGAAGAAGGCCCTCTTCAGAGGATCTCCTCCTCTTCCTCGTCGGATGAGGCAGTGGCGGGAACGTCAGCGGCGGGAACGTCAGCAGCACCGGCTCTAGAGGACAATAGGATCCTCCAACAGCTGCTTACTCGAGCAGCCCAGAGCCTCTCAATCCAAACGGAGGAAATCGAGGTGGATACTGATCCAGTGGTGGACATCCTGACCCTGTCGGGCCCATCCAGGGTGGCCCTGCCTCTCATAAAGACCATTGCGGATACAACCTGCACTTTGTGGCAGACGCCAGCCTCATTGGCCCCCACAGCTGAAAGGACTGAGAGGCGATATTTTGTTCCATCCAAGGGCTATGAACATCTTTATACACACCCTCCCCCGAACTCCCTAGTAGTAGATGCGGCCAACCAGAGGGAACGCCAAAGGTTCCAGGGAGCTACGCCAAAAAATAGAGAGGCCAAGAGATTGGACCTGTTAGGGCGAAAGGTGTATTCGACAGGGGGTCTGCAGTTGCGCATAGCCAATCAGCAGGCCATAGTGAGCCGGTATGGACACAACACGTGTTTGGTTTTGTCTAGGTTCGCGGAACTCCTTCCCCAGGAATCGCGAACTGAGTTTTCAGCCCTGGTCGAGGAGGGAAAATTGATTACTCGAGCTTCCCTCCAGGCAGCCTTGGACGTGGCCAATTCAGCCTCACGCACGCTGGCGACTGGTCTGGTCATGAGGCGGGGAGCCTGGCTTCAAGTTTCAGGCCTCCCACATGAGGTCCAACAGACAATCCAAGACCTCCCCTTCGAAGGGCCCATGCTCTTCTCGGAGAAGACGGATAAGAGGCTACATAGCCTAAAGGATTCATGGGCTACCCTTCGCTCACTAGGCCTACACACCCCGGTCACTCAGCGTAGGCAGTTCAGGCCGCCACAGGCCCCACAGCCATACCAGCCTCAAAATCACGCGGACGCATTACGCAGAAGGGCAAGGACAGGCAGAAGGAGGCAACAACAGCAGCCCTCCGGCCAGTCATCTGCCCAACCAAGGCCTCCACAGGGGCCTAGACCACCATTTTGATGGCCCGGTCGAGGACGACCTACCGGTCAGAACTCTGGATCCTACCTTACCTTTTCGTCACGTCTGTCCCCCTTCTATCGTGCGTGGGCCTGGATCACATCGGACAGTTGGGTGCTTTGCACAGTAGAGAGGGGATATTCTATCCAGTTCTCCTCCCTCCTGCCCCACCAGCCCCCCTCCCCGTCCCTCTTCAGGGACCCCTCTCACGAGCAACTTCTAATTCAGGAAGTGCAGTCCCTCCTCGCAGCAGGGGCAGTAGAGGAGGTTCCTCAGGAGCTCAGGGGCAGGGGCTTCTATTCCCATTATTTCCTAATACCGAAAGTGAAAGGGGGCCTCAGACCTATTCTGGACTTGCGGCGTCTCAACAAGTTTGTAAAGAAGCTCAAGTTCTGCATGGTCTCCCTGTCCTCCATCATACCTTCCATGGATCCAGGAGACTGGTATGCCGCCCTCGACTTAAAGGACGCATACTTTCACATTGCAATAATCCCTCAGCACAGGCGTTACCTCAGATTTGTCGTGGGCAACGCCCATCTACAGTTTACGGTTCTTCCTTTTGGACTGTCAGCAGCCCCAAGGATCTTCACAAAGTGCATGGCAGTCGTGGCAGCCTTCAGGTGTTTCCCTACCTGGACGATTGGCTCATCAAGGGCTGTGCCAAGGCACAGGTGGAGGCTCAGGTGGTCTTCATCAGGCAGACCTTCCTCGAGCTCGGCCTCTTACTGAACGAGGCCAAGTCCACACTTTCTCCAACCCAAAGAATCGAATTTATAGGGGCAGTTCTGGACTCGACACACGCCAGAGCATACCTCTCACAGGCCAGGTTCCAGACTATATCCAACATTATTCTCGGCCTCCAACGTTACCCGACCACCACAGCAAGAAATTGCCTCAAGTTGCTAGGGCACATGGCGGCATGTACCTATGTGGTGAGCCACGCCAGATTCAGACTGTGTCCGCTCCAGTCCTGTTGGCAGGGGTGTATCGGCCGGGCAGGGACTCCCTAGAATCAGTGGTGACGCTACCTCAGCCACTGTTGGACTCCCTCCAATGGTGGCTCGACCCGCGGGAGGTCTGCACAGGAGTGCCTTTCGTCGGCCCCGAGCCCTCCCTATCCCTGGTAATGGACGCATCGGATGTGGGATGGGGTGCACATCTGGGCGACCTTAGGACCCAAGGCCTGGTCATGGGAAGACCTTTCGTTACACATCAATGTCAGGGAATTACGAGCGGTGCGCCTCGCATGCGTAGCCTTCAAATCCCAGCTGGCGGGCAGGTGCGTTTCTGTCCTCACGGACAACACTCCAACAATGTTCTATATCAACAAACAGGGTGGTGCTCGCTCCTCTCCCCTGTGCCGGGAAGCCCTCGCATTATGGGACTTTTGCGTACAGAACGTAATTCACCTGACAGCATCCTACCTCCCGGGGATGCAGAACGGGCTTGCAGATGTCCTCAGCCGCTCGTTCCAAGGTCACGAGTGGTCTATCCGCTGGGATATAGTACTCTCAATTTTCCGGCTCTGGGGTCATCCCCAGGTGGACCTGTTTGCCTCCAGAGAGAACAGGAAGTGTCGCCAATTCTGCTCCCTCATGGGGCGCAATCCGGGGTCTCTAACGGATGCCTTCCTCCTTTCTTGGGCAGACGGGTTATTTTACGCCTTTCCCCCCCGATTCCTATGGTTCACAGAGTAATCCTCAAGGCCTGCAGAGATCACGCTCGTGTCATCCTGATAGCGCCGGCGTGGCCGCGCCAGCACTGGTACACGTCGCTCCTGCATATGTCTACACGGGTACCCCTCAGGTTGCCCCTACTCCCGGACTTGATCACACAGGATTGGGGTTGCCTGCGTCACCCGAACCTGGAGTCGCTCCACCTCACAGCCTGGATGCTCCATGGCTAAACCCCGTGGAGATGCAATGCTCGCACCAGGTCAGGCAGGTCCTTCTTGGTAGCAGGAAGCCCTCAACAAGGACCACATACTTGGCCAAGTGGAAGCGCTTCTCCCTCTGGGCCACACAACGGGGTCAGTCTCCCTTGCTTGCCCCGGTCCCTCTCATATTGGACTATTTGCTACATCTGAGACACCTGGGACTCTCCCGGTCTTCGGTTCGAGTACACCTTGCTGCAATCTTGGCATTCCACCCTGGAGCGGGGGGTACCTCAGTGTTTGCGGACCCACTCATTGGTCGCTTCCTCAAGGGTTGTTACCGCACATTCGTCAACCTGTCCCTGCCCGTCCTCACAGGGCCCCCGTTCGAGCCGCTGGCTTCATGCTCGCTGTTATATCTTTCATATAAGGTCACGTTCTTGGTGGCTATCACATCAGCCGGAGGGTGTCGGAACTCAGGGCACTGACATCTGAACCTCCATACACCGTCTTCCACAAAGACAAGGTCCAACTCAGGCCGCACCCAGCGTTCCTTCCTAAGGTGGTTTCCCCATTTCACATGGGTCAAGACATTTTTCTCCCGGTGTTCTATCCGAAACCGCACTCCTCGGCTAAGGAGCATAGGCTGCATTCCCTGGACGTTCACAGGGCCCTCGCATTCTACATTGAAAGGACAAGACGCTTCAGAAAATCAACCCAACTTTTTGTTGCCGTGGCCAACAGGATGAAGGGGCTCCCGGTCTCTTCACAGCGGATCTCCTCTTGGATCAAAACCTGCATCCAGGAATGCTACAGTCGGGCTAACATTCCAGCCCCGCCTATCACAGCCCACTCCACAAGAGCACAGGCCTCTTCCGCTGTGTTCCTGGCCCAGGTCGTGATGCAGGAAATATGTAGAGCGGCCACGTGGTCCTCAATCCACACTTTTACGGCACATATGCCATCACGCACCAGGCCAGAGATGATGCAGCCTTTGGCCGCGCAGTACTCCAGTCTGCAGTGACCTCCGACCCCACCGCCTAGGTTCAGGCTTGTGAGTCACCTGCTTGGAATGGACATGAACAATCACTCGAAGAAGAAAAAACGGTTACTCACCTTTTTGTAACTGTTGTTCTTCAAGATGTGTTGTTCATGTCCATTCCAATACCCACCCTCCTGCCCCTCTGTCGGAGTGTCAGCAAGAAGGAAATGAGAGGGTGGCGGGTCGGCTGGCCCCTATATACAGCGCCATGAAGGCGCCACTCCAGGGGGCGCCAAAGCCGACCCTATGGACGCTGCTATAGTAAAATCTTCCGGCTGGTGTGCACGCGGCGCGCACACACCTGCTTGGAATGGACATGAACAATACATCTCGAAGAACAACAGTTACAAAAAGGTGAGTAACCGTTTTTTCCTCGCTGGGTTGTGGATTGGGCTTGGTGCTACTGGAAGCAATGCCTGTGATGGGGGTGTCTCCATTGACTGAGCTGCTTTCCACTGGTGCACAGGCTCCAGTTGAGCTTCTTGCACTGGTTTAGCAGCTGCTGCAGGTGCAGGCTCTATGGCACCCTTTGGTGTTGGCTCCCCTGACTCTGGTGCGGTTGCAAGCACAGGCTCTGGTGCTGACAGCTCCACCAGTTCCGATCCTTGGGCTGGTTCTGGCTGGGTCTCAGGAACTGGATCTACAACCACTGCCATAGACTCTGGTCTGGGGTCTGGTTTCATCACCTTTGGAGGCTCAGGAATGGAGTTAGGTGTGGAGGCCTGTTTAGCCTGGCTGTGGGTGACCATCCCCACCCTTTTTGTTAGCCTCAGTTGGTTGGCTAAGTCTTCTCCCAGCAGCATGGGAATGGGATAATCGTCATAGTCCATATTCCTGACCAGCCCTTGTACTGGACAGGCAACTTGGCTGTGGGCGAGTTAAAAGAGTTGGCCTTAAAGGGTTGCACTGTCACTTGGGCCTCTGGGTGATGAATTTGGGGTCCACCAGGGATTGGTGGATAGCTGACACCTGTGCTCTAGTGTCACGCAGTAATCTTTCTCCCACCCACACTCACAGTTCCCACCCCCCACCCCCGTCAAGGCTAATACCCCCCCCTTCATTTATCACAAGGCCACACCCCTCTCCTCGGCATTTCCTATTAGCTAGCTGAGGCGGCTCGCCATTCAGTTTGCTGGCTTCTGTGGATCCCATTTTCAGTGCCTAAACTCTCCCCATGAAGTGTATGGGGCGCCCAGGCCAAATGGGGCTGTGGATCACTGAGTCAGACTACTGTGCCAGCCTAGGCCCCCTTTTCACCTGGTCTAGGTGGGATAGGCTCCCTAACCTTTTCCAGGCAAGCACACAGGCAGGGCCACACCCACTTCCACAGAAAGACAGTGATCCGCTCTGGGAAGGCTCATCTTAAGAGGCTTGCCACAGCACCCAGATGTCCACACAGAACAAGGCAGATTACTAAGAAAATAAAACAGAGCACGCAAACTAAGCTTAATACACTAAAGAACCTAGTTACATGTGAGTTCTCACCCTAAATATGGTTCTAATAATCTTTTTCACAGGCCAGATGCCCTTCCAGCCTGGGCCCAGTTCTTTCCCCCTGATCAGTCTTAGTTGTTTCCAGCAGTCATCTTGGGTGGGGTAGCAGGTGAGAACTGATGACCTGGATTACCTCACTCCCAACCCTTAAATAGGATTTGCATATGGCAGGAGTCCTTTGTTTCCTAATTTAACCCCCCCCC
>NW_020693884.1:0-6323 GCF_002925995.2 Terrapene triunguis
AAATCTAGAGCAACCCCTGAATTTGCAAGATTTGAAGGCAGCTGCTGACTTCAGATTGATATCAGCAGAGATAGGAAGTAGTGTGTTTACACCATGCCCTTAGTTCTGCACAACAGGGTCAGCACTGCATGGGCTTTATATGAGAGTGGGGGATTTGAACCCACAACTGCACCTGAGGAGAGGGTGCTACTGAGTAAGTCACGGTGATACCTACGTTTCTGGTTTGGAGAGTCATCTTAAATGCAAATGCAAGTCTCAGTTTTGAGGGGAGGCATTTTCCCAGATGTATGCGTTTAGCTAGTGTTTTTGTGTCTGGTATAAAACGCTGTCAGACAAACTTTGCCTTCACTGAAATCCCTTGCTTTGTTGACACTAGCGGGAGTGAACTTCAAAAGGTTTGGAGTTCAGGTTCAGTTCAGAAAAGTGTCTAAAAGTTTGGGTGCTAAGTGTTCTCCAGGGGTTAATGGGAGCGGGAGCCAGGGAGGGGAGGGGCACAGCTTTTCCATCTTTGCTAAAAGTAGAAGGGAGCTCCCCTGCTTTCCTCATCCTCCTTGGTTGGCTTGGCTTGGCTTCTCCCTGCTTTTTCAATCTGCTTTAACCACTGCCCATCTCCAACTATCCAGCGCTACTCTTGGGTCTGTAACATGCAGCTACTCCAAGGTTTCCCATATTTGCTTCTGACTGGGCTGCAGATCCCATGAGAACCAGCCTTTCTTGCGGTTTGTTTTGGTGCCAGCTCAAACCCAGAGCTGAAGGGCAGAGGTTGGGCAAGGATTTGAGAAGTGGGGATTCTGGGAGTGTGCGCTAGCGTCTGGGACAAGGGATATAAGCTGCTTGAGCAGTGACAGAACAGTCCTTAAGATTTCAAGCTGGAGGCCTAGGGCGTGTTGGGTTGCAATAAGAAGAAAACAAAGAAAAATGCTTTTGTGTAACTGGAGCTCCCGCCTGAAAACCCCCAAACTGAGTTATAAACCAGCCCTTTAGCATTCTCTCTTCAGAGGCATGTGCTGCTTCTGATGGCTGTTTTTTTCATTTCCTGGGTTCCCTCTGAGGGTCTGCCTTCGTCTTTGGTGAGAAGTCCTGCCTGGTTAGTCAGGCCTGAGTCCTGCGTGAGTTAACACACACGCTCCTTTGTGGAACCCAGGAAAGTTCTCTGGCCTCTGGTTGGGGTTGTTCATTTGACCTAACCTGATTTGGTGTCATCACTCTCCAACTTCTGTGGGATTGTGTGTGTCATGGGATCCCTCCCAGCGGTGGCAGTATCTCTGGCACCTGCCTTTGATTACTGATGTGCTTCCTTAATCTCTGTTGCAGGAGAAGAGTTTGGGAAACAGCAACTATCTGTCATGAGAGAGTGATGGTTTTATCAGAGAGAAGGAAATATATTTCTTCCACCCTCAGCCCCCTTGCAATTTCTTAAAGCATTTTGTGGCTCTGGCACAGCAGCGGAATTTGGAGTTTACCTGTCAGACATGAGTCATATTGTTTGCTGAAGGGCAATCAGAAGAAATATATTTAGTGGAAAATAGGACAAAACAGCAATAATGATCTGGGTTTCAGAGGGATTTCTTTGTGCTGTCCTCCCACATGCCCTCTGCTTGCATTAGAACCAGCTCAGTACATGGCAGACTGGGGGCCAGAGACTAAAATGGGATCCAGCTGGATTCCTGTCTGGTAACCGGGAGTACATGTGTGTGGCTTGCATGCTTCCACAGTTGAAAGGTCAGATGTTTACTCAAACATAGCCAGACCTCTACCTTCTAGTGTTGTTATTTTGTTAATATATTCTTTAATGTGTTGTTAAGCACCAGCAATGTTCTCAGTAATATTCAAAACGTACACTGAAGATGACCCCTACCCTGAGGCTCTTGCCATCTGAAAGCGAGACTTGGAGAAGATGAGACGCTGGGAGGCCCAGAGGAGGGAATAACTTGGAATGATGTCGACTTTTCTTTTTTCTTTCTAGGAATCAGGCTGAAAAACCTGAGATTTGGTTTCCTAGTGCAATGTCAGGTGCTTCCTAATTGTGATGTAGGCTGCAAGTAAAGTACTAAGGCCTGGTCTACACTACGAGTTTAGGTCGACTTTAGCCGCGTTAAATCGACTTAAGCCTGGACACGTTTACACTACGAAGCCCTTTCTGTCGACTTAAAGGGCCCTTTAAACCGGTTTCCTAACACCACCTCGACAAGGGGATTAGCGATAAAATCGGCCTTAGGGGGTCGGAATTGGGTTAGTGTGGACGGAATTCGACATTACTGGCCTCCGGGAGCTATCCCACAGTGCTTCATTGTGACCGCTCTGGACAGCACTCTCATCTCAGATGCACTGGCCAGGTAGACAGGAAAAGCCCCGCGAACGTTTGAATTTCATTTCCTGTTTGCTCAGCGTGGAGAGCACAGGTGACCATGCAGAGCCCATCAGCACAGGTAACCATGATGGAGTCCCAGTCCCAGTCCCAGGATCGCAGAAGAGCTCCAGCCTGGACCGAACGGGAGGTACAGGATCTGATCGCCATCTGGGGAGATGAAGCAGTGCTCGCCGAACTCCGAAACAGTAAAAGAAACGGCAAAACATTAGAAAAGATCTCCAAGGCCATGAAGGACAGAGGCCATAACAGGGACGCGCGGCAGTGCCGCGTGAAAATTAAGGAGCTAAGGCAAGCCTACCACAAAGTCAGAGACGCAAACGGAAGGTCCGGGGCAGAGCCGCAAACATGCCGCTACTACGCGGAGCTGCATGCCATTCTAGGGCGTGCAGCCACCACTAGCCCAAGCGTGTTCTATGAGTCCCTCTCTGCAAACGGGGAAGCGGGTTCGGCGGACGAGGAAGATGAGGATGGAGAGAACATAGATAGCTCACAGCAGCAAGGAAGCGGAGAAACCAGTTACCCCAACAGCCAGGATATGTTTGTCACCCTGGACCTGGAAACAGTAACCCCCGAACTGACCCAAGACCCTGAGGGCACACAGGGGACCTCTGGTGAGTGTACCTTTGCAAAAATTACACATGGTTTAAAAACAAGCGTGTTTAATGATTAATGATTAATTTGCCCTGGCAATCGCGGCCAGTACAGCTACTGGAAAAGTCTGTTAACGTGTATGGGGATGGAGCGGAAATCCTCCAGGGACATCTCCAGAAAGCTCTCCTTCATGTAATCCCAAAGCCTTTGCAAAAGGTTTCTGGGGAGGGCTGCCTTATCCCGTCCGCCATGGTAGGACACTTTACCACGCCAGGCCAGTAGCACGTAGTCTGGAATCATTGCATAACAAAGCATGGCAGCGTATGGTCCCGGTGTTTGCTGGCATGCAGACAACATCCATTCCTTATCGCTCTTTGTTATCCTCAGGAGAGTGATATCATTCACGGTCACCTGGTTAAAATGGGGCAATTTTATTAAGGGGACATTCAGAGGTGCCCCTTCCTGGTCTGCTGAACAGAAATATTCCCCGCTGTTAACCACGCGGTGGGGGGGAGGGGTGAAGTGACCATCCCAGAGAATTGGGTGTGAGGGGGAGGGGAGCTAGTTGGGTTTGTGCTGCATGTTAAACCTGAAATCGCAGCCCCTCCTTTTACATTGCAAACCCATTTTAAATGGCACGGGTGCTTGGTATGGGAAATGAGGGCAGAACTGTTTGAAACCATCCCCACATGTTAAGAAGGTTAAAAAAGCCCAAAGACTATATGTCTTACCATGGCTGCCTGCAAGCTGAAATCTGTGTCCTGGCACTGCGTGAGTGATCTCTCACACCAAACCAGGAGACTCTCAATATAAGAGGAAAAATGCGACCTTGTAACGAAAGCACATGTGCTGTGTGATGTTGTGAACAGCAAAATCTAACGTGAAAGAGTCTACCCATTGTTCTCTAAAATGTATCTTTTTTAACAACCTCTCCCTTCTCCACCAGCTGCAAATCTTACTCCTTCGCAGAGGCTAGTAAATATTCGAAGAAGGAAGCGAAGGACGCGTGACGAAATGTTTACTGAACTTCAGACTGCCTCCCACGCTGACAGAGCACAGCTGAATGCGTGGAGGCAGTCAATGACTGATTTTAAAAAAGCCCAATATGAGCGAGAGGAGAGGTGGCGTGCTGAAGAGGAGAAGTTGCGTGCTGAAACGCGGGCTGAAGAGGAGAGGTGGCGTCAACTTGTAATCAGAAAGCAAGAGTCGATGCTCCGGCTGCTGGAGCATCAAAGTGATATGCTCCTGCGTATGGTTGAGCTGCAGGAAAGGCAGCAGGAGCAGAGAACGCCGCTACAGCCCCTCTGTAACCAGCAGCCCTCCTCCCCAAGTCCCATTGCCTCCTCACCCAGACGCCCAAGAACACGGTGGGGGGGCCTTCGGCCACCCACTCACTCCACCCTAGATGATTTCCATAGCAATAAGTTTTAAAGTTTTAAATTGGAGTGTGTCCTTTTCCTTCCCTCCTCCCCCACCCATCCCGGGCTACCTTTCCAATTATCCCCCTAGTTGTGTGCTGAAGTAATAAAGAATGCATGAATGTGAAGCAACAATGACTTTATTGCCTCTGCAAGTGGTGCTCGAAGGGGGGAGGGTAGTAGGGGAGGGTGGGGTGGTTGGTTTGCAGGGAAGTAGAGTTAACAGGGTGGTGGGGGAGGGGCAGAGGGTTCATCAAGGAGCAACAAACAGAAGTTTTACACCATAGCCTGGCCAGTCACAAAACTGGTTTTCAACGCTTCTCTGATGCGCACCGCGCCCTGCTGTGCTCCTCTAACCGCCCTGGTGTCTGGCTGCGCGTAATCAGCGGCCAGGCGATTTGCCTCAACCTCCCACCCCGCCATAAATGTCTCCCCCTTACTTTCACAGATATTGTGGAGCGCACAGCAAGCAGCAATAACAATGGGGAGATTCTTTTCGCTAAGGTCTGAGCGAGTCAGTAAGCTGCGCCAGCGCGCTTTTAAACGGCCAAATGCACATTCCACCACCATTCGGCACTTGCTCAGCCTGTAGTTGAACAGGTCCTGACTGCTGTCCAGGCTGCCTGTGTATGGCTTCATGAGCCATGGCATTAAGGGGTAGGCTGGGTCCCCAAGGATCACGATAGGCATTTCAACATCCCCAATGGTTATTTTCTGGTCCGGGAAGAAAGTCCCTTCCTCCAGCTTTCGAAACAGAAGAGACTGCCTGAACACGCGAGCATCATGTACTCTTCCCGGCCAGCCCACGTTGATGTCGGTGAAACGTCCCTTGTGATCCACCAGGGCTTGCAGCAGCATTGAAAAGTACCCCTTGCGGTTTATGTAGTCGGCGGCTTGGTGCGCCGGTGCCAAGATAGGGATATGGGTTCCGTCTATGGCCCCACCACAGTTTGGGAATCCCATTGCAGCAAAGCCATCCACTATGGTCTGCACGTTTCCCAGAGTCACTACCCTTGATATCACGAGGTCTCTCATTGCCCTGGCAACTTGGATCACAGCAGCCCCCACAGTAGATTTGCCCACTCCAAATTGATTCCCGACTGACCGGTAGCTGTCTGGCGTTGCAAGCTTCCACAGGGCTATCGCCACTCGCTTCTCCACTGTGAGGGCTGCTCTCATCCTGGTATTCTGGCGCTTCAGGGCAGGGGAAAGCATGTCACAAAGTTCCATGAAAGTGCCCTTACGCATGCGAAAGTTTCGCAGCCACTGGGCATCGTCCCAGACCTGCAACACGATGCGGTCCCACCACTCTGTGCTTGTTTCCCGGGCCCAGAATCGGCGGTCCACGGCATGAACCTGCCCCAGTAACACCAAGATGTCCACATTGCTGGGGCCTGTGCCTTGTGAGAGGTCCATGTCAATTTCCTCATCACTATCATCGCCGCGCTGCAATCGCCTCCTCCTCAGCTGGTCCTGGTTTGGCTTTGGCATGTCCAGGAGGCTCTGCATGTTTTCCAGGACAATGCGCGTGGTGTTCATAGTGCTCAGAATTGCCGCGGTGATCTGAGCGGGCTCCATGATCCCAGTGCTGGCTATGGCGTCTGGTCTGAAAAAAGGCGCGAAAGTAGTATCTGACGGACCAGGGGAAGAAGGGAGGGAGGGAGAGAGGGAGGGAGGGGCGAGTGACACCGCGTACAGGTACAGGGAATTAAAATCAAGAAAGGTGGGTTTGCATCAGCGAGAAACACAAACAACTGTCACACAGAATGCCCCCCCCCCAAAGATTGAACTCAAAAGCCTGGGTTTAGCAGGAGGGAGGGAGGGGGGAAGCAAATGAATGGAGAATAAATCTATTTTTTACATCTTAAGACGACGGTGCAGCATGACTGGTAGCCCTTGGCATTTTCTGGGTGCTTGGCAGCAAATACTGGGCGCTTGGCAGT
>NW_020693885.1:0-4703 GCF_002925995.2 Terrapene triunguis
TGCCCGCCCTGTCAATCAGGCTGATCTGGAGCATTGGCCTCTCCCCATTGTTCCTGGGGACTGTCAGTCTCAGGCTCCTGATTTCCCATCGACCCCTCCCCTTTTAGTGCTGGGAGCTAGCCAACCAAAACACCCCCACTGAATGTTAGTAAGGGGGCAACAGTCCCTTTACATTCCCCCTTGCTAAAATTCTGCCACATCCACAATATTCACACCGGTACATCCGGGCCCCATAGTAACAACATATACCCACATCATTTTATATCAACAACCCATTAGCAATTATCAAAAGAACATTTAACATATTTAACATTCCACATCTACTTCTTAATACCATACATAACAATATTCATTAAAACACTACATAGAACTAATAACATAATTATCTCTAAGTCTAACAGGAAGTACACCCTTATTAGCCCTCTGGGACCTTCTTAAGACTGGCGGTTCGTTACCCATATTTTCTATTTTCCTATCCTCGGGTAATACTGGGTCAGTTTGAAGGATCTGGCCATTCTCGTTAGGGTTTGGGTTTGCCCCACTCTGTCCCCCTCTGTTTTCGGTTTGTGGGACTAGAACCATTTCCCAATTGGTTTCAGCCTCCTCGGGGTGTACTGATCTACGCCTCCTATGGTCCCTGTCTGGACTAAGAGTGTAATGTTTCAACTGGTCCCTATGTACTACTCTCTCAGGACCTCCTCGTTCAGGCTGGTTAGCGTACACCGGCAGTTCGGGATTGTTGTGGGTGATCACAGTGGGGGGATTTGGCTTCCATTTGTCCTGTATTTTATTACATCTCCGGCGTCTACGGCTACGAACCAGTACACAGTCACCAGATTTGATGAGAGCCCCACTGGACTTGCTATCATAAGTCCTTTTCCTACTTTGGGCTGTCTCTTTAGTTGTACTGAGAGCAACTTTCCAGGCTGTCTTCAGCCTGTCATGGTGACCTTTGACCTGGTCATCATAATTGGTCACCTCATCCTTAGAAAAGACTTCTTGATGCTCCTCTGGCAACGCCCTTATGTTAGCCACGTGTGCAGGAATCAGCCCTTGGCGTGCCGCTTGAACTGGAACTGGCAGTCTCCCATCACATCTTTCTTGAAGAAAGGTAACTCGTCCTCCCTTCTCCCTCGTCACCTGCAGCTCATTTCCTGGTACACAGCGGTGTTCATCAAGGATCTTCCCTCTCCAAGGAGGAATAATGGTCTTCCGTTTTCTGCCCACTTTCACATTTCCAATATGCCTTGTGGGGCTCAGGGAATGACTCTGGCTCTCCGCTCGAGCCAGTACTCTACTCAGCACAGCATTCTTCGTAGAGTGCTTGTGACAGTTCATCCTCCTGGTTCCTTCTCCTGGTAAGAGTAGCTCCTTCAGCTCACTAATGATGTTCATTCCTAGAATCCCTGGGACTCCTTCTCCAATATGGCTCCCTTTTGAGGCTTTGTCTTTCAGGATGAAGATGCATTTTCCTGGCAGTGTCTGGCCCATATACTCTGTGTCTGCTTCAAGGCACCCCACCACTGGGATTGCCAGTCCATTAACAGCTGTTAGACGTACAAACCGTGTGCTGTGCATGGTCAGGTCCTTGTCCTTCAAATATTTTTGAAAATGCGACTCAGTAATGGTGGTGACTTCTTAGCCAGTATCTAACAAACATCTGGTCTTCACCCCTGCTATACATACTTCCGCAGTTAGACAGTCTCCAAATGCTCGCTTACAGAAGTCGCTAGATATGCTGGCACTGCCCACGTTCCTCTCAACACTGTATGCAGAGGGATTTTCCACGAAGGACAGGCCTAGGAATCCTTCTGCCACTGCTTGGCCTTCTACTGTAGATGGACCACTTGCTCCTGGTGCCTCATTGGTTTCGAGTGCCTGGGACTCTGTTCTCCTTCTCAGTGGACATTCTCGGCTTGTATGTCCTGGCCTTTCACAAGTGTAACAAACGTATCTTCCCAGCTCGTCCTTCAGTGGGGGTCTTCGGGATCCCGGTGCCCTTGGACACTTTGGCATACTAATGGGATTTTTTTCTTTCATCAACTCGGTCATCACTTTCAGCATCTCCCCCTGTTGGACCGCCAGTTTTTGGACAGCTTCACTTAAGCTTTCCAATGTTAGCTCTGTTTGGGGCAGGGCCTTTTCCCCAGCAGCTGCATTCACTAGGCCCCCACTTGGTGTATGGGAGTTAGGCTTGGCCGTCTCTGCCACAGGAACTTCCTCTTCTTCTGACCACATAATGGCAGCCTGCATGAGTTCATGGAACTTCTTACTGGGCTCTTCTTTAAACCTCCTTTTCATTTCACGTCGGAGGAAGTCATCACGAAGCCCCAGCACCAACTGCTCTTTCAGAACCGTATCTGGGTCTGGAACTCGCTGAGGGTCTCGCCGCTCCACTCTGCTCATTTTCTCCTGGAGGTCATATGCGTATGCCCAGACAGTTTCACCAGGCTCCTGCTTTCTCTCAAAGAACTCCTTTAGTCGGGATCCAATAGGTACCTTGTCTCCATACACTTCTAGGAGGAGTTCAAATACCTTTTCCACATCTTTCTTGTCTGCCACTGCCATGGCCTTGGCCTGGCCCTTGAGATGCTCCTCTGTGAAGTCCACATGATCTTCTTCAGGTACTCTTAGCACTCGCAGAGCCGCCTTCACAGACTTGACCCACTCCTCTACTGTAATGTCTCCTGGTCTAGTCGGGAAGCCACCAAACTCCGTGACCTTCCGCTCCCGTGGGACATAAATAGTAGGGGGTTTCTTAGCTTCTGCTGTCTGTTGGTCTATTACTGCCTTGGCCAGCGATAAGGCTTCCCTCTGTTCAGTTCTAGCTTGTTGTAATGCCTCCGCTTGGTCTGATAATCTGCGCTGAAGTTCAGCAAACTGGGTTCGTAGTTCTTCAATTCCAGCCATGGTAGGGTGCTCAACCAGGCCCGGACCGTGCTACTAGAACTTAACCAGAAAACCAATGGGATGGACCCTGTGGATAGGATCCTATTCGTGATGCCAATTATGTAAGCGGGGGAATGGTCCCACTATTGTGGGGAACTTTCCTGGCTTCTGCACTACCCCGGTGAAGTGGGCTAGCGAAAGGATCTGAGTCCTCACTCCCACTTCCTTTACCCAGAGGCCTCCCTGCCCTTGAGGGCTCCCCTTCCACTCTCCTGTCTGGCAGAGTCCTTGTAACCCCGACAAGGCTGGGCCCAGGATTCCTGGGAGGCTCGACCCCCAACCCTGCTGTGGTCACCCAGGACAGGGGCTAGGGTGTCCCCACTCTGGGGTACTCTCTCTGCACTGGGCACCTCCCTGACCCACTGATCATTTCATACAATTTAAAGCAAATACAAGTTGTTTAATTAACAATTAATTTTAAAAAAGAATAAGGAAAAATGGGAAAGGTTGAAGGAAACACGTCACCCCGCTCTGTGGCAGGGAACATCACAAACAGTGTCTCTGGAACGTCAGGGCAGGTCACAGTCTGTTCCTTGTAGGTCCCAGGCTCCTTCTCAGGCCCTGGCTGTGCTGCAGAGACGCTGCGGGTTGGACACTTGCTCTGGCGGTGGCCACACGCTCTCAGCCTCTAGGTGGCAGGACCCTTCTTCCCAGCGTCGCCCCTGCCCGGTCGGGGTTACGATCCCCCCAAGTCTGGCCTGCAGAGCCTCTTGGCTGATGCGTCTCCCTGCGCTGGGCCCACTGCCCAGGGTCCCCCTCCTCTCCCCAGCTGCTCACTGCACCCAGCTCCGGACTGCTCCAGCCCCAGCCCCAGCTCCAGCTCCACTCGGCCTCAGCCCGGCTGCTGCTGCTGCTGCTCTGCCTCCAGCTCCCTGGGCTGCTTCTCTGGCCCCTCTGGCTCTGGTTGCTGCAGCTCTGCCCCCAGGGCAGGTCTGCTCTCTCTGGGCTGTGCTCTGCCTTTGGGGCTGCAGCTCTGCTTCCAGCAGCTTAGCTCGGGCCCCTGCTCTCTCCTTAGCTCGGCCCCACTCTGTCTGACCCAGGCAATTCCAGCTCACACGGAGGACGGGACCCCCCTGGCCTCCTGACTCTCTGATTAGCTTGCCCGCCCTGTCAATCAGGCTGATCTGGAGCATTGGCCTCTCCCCATTGTTCCTGGGGACTGTCAGTCTCAGGCTCCTGATTTCCCATCGACCCCTCCCCTTTTAGTGCTGGGAGCTAGCCAACCAAAACACCCCCACTGAATGTTAGTAAGGGGGCAACAGTCCCTTTACATTCCCCCTTGCTAAAATTCTGCCACATCCACAATATTCACACCGGTACATCCGGGCCCCATAGTAACAACATATACCCACATCATTTTATATCAACAACCCATTAGCAATTATCAAAAGAACATTTAACATATTTAACATTCCACATCTACTTCTTAATACCATACATAACAATATTCATTAAAACACTACATAGAACTAATAACATAATTATCTCTAAGTCTAACAGGAAGTACACCCTTATTAGCCCTCTGGGACCTTCTTAAGACTGGCGGTTCGTTACCCATATTTTCTATTTTCCTATCCTCGGGTAATACTGGGTCAGTTTGAAGGATCTGGCCATTCTCGTTAGGGTTTGGGTTTGCCCCACTCTGTCCCCCTCTGTTTTCGGTTTGTGGGACTAGAACCATTTCCCAATTGGTTTCAGCCTCCTCGGGGTGTACTGATCTACGCCTCCTATGGTCCCTGTCTGGACTAAGAGTG
>NW_020693886.1:0-10999 GCF_002925995.2 Terrapene triunguis
TCATGGAGGTTAAGTCCATTAATGGCTATTAGCCACAATGGGTAAGGAATGGTGTCCCTAGACTGTTTGTCAGAGGGTGGAGATGGATGGCAGGAGAGAGATCACTTGATCATTACCTGTTAGGTTCACTCCCTCTGGCATTGGCCACTGTCGGTAGACAGGATACTGGGCTAGATGGACCTTTGGTCTGACCCAGTACGGCTGTTCTTATGTTCTAGGATAGAGAAACAAGGAGACCTAAAGGGATAAGTAACATGGGCAAGAAAATAAGAAAAATGAGATTCAGCCTGGATCAGGGGTTCTCAGACTTTTTGTACTGGTGACTCCTTTCACACAGCAAGCCTCTGACTGCGACCCCCACTTATACATTAAAAACACTTTTTATATATTTAACACCATTTTAAATGCTGGAGGCAAAGCGGGGTTTGGGGGTGGATGCTGATAGATCGTGATCCCCCATGTAATAACCTCTCGACCCCCTGAGGGGTCCCGACCCCCAGTTTGAGAACCCTAGCTAGGTAATAGCAATTGGAATAATGAACATTGCATGAGAAAGCAACCCTGAAACTAGAAATCCTGAAAAATTTAAATGGAGTTACTTTGCAATGTGTGTAGCCTGATTTATTAATCATATCTTGATTACTTAAGAATTCCCAGTTATCACTCTGGGTTTGACAAGTTCTTGTCTTAAGATAAGGCCCAGTATTATTAAAATTACTGTTTAGTTGGGAACCCTGATGTAAAGTAACAAACACACACACTTTAGGAGGACTTCTGTATTTGTAATAATTTATTAATCCATTTAGCAAAGTTACAAACACTCAAACCCAGCAAGGTAAAGATAGATGATACAAAATTTACATCTGAACATCCATATACTCACACCAGCCCTTGCAGAACAACCTGAAATGTTAGCCATTATCTTCTTCATCACCAGTGGCCTGATTATCATCCTGGCACCTCCCAAGGACTACATCTCTCTCTCCTCCTGTCCACAGACTGGGATACAACTTTTATAATATGTTACACTGACGCCACTCTGTCTAATGCATATTCAGTAGGGGTGTCTCTCCTTGTCCTTATTTGTATTTCCTCACCCTACTAATGTTGGGGTGCACTTCTCCTATAGGTGAGTATATTAATGATCTTAACTTATTATCATATATGTCAATTTGTAGACATGGTACTCTTGTGGTCAGAAATCTGCAGATGTTCCCATCCTAAAATATCCAAAAGCTGGTGTTAGCTCATGTTCCTGTGGTTGGCTGGTGTCGTTAAGGACAAACTTCCCCCTTAAACACTCTATTCCAAGTTCCCCAAAATTTAGGGAACGTTAGGCCATTTATCTGTGCCAAAGTTCATAGGCCTCAAGTCTTATGCTAACTGCTGAAGCCAATGTCTTTCAGGGTACAGGCCTGTAGGTTTCTTGTGTTGCCGCTAAAGAAAAGAATTGTTAAAGCTAGCTCTATAGCTACATGTGAAATGGTCACAAACATCTTCTCACAGAGTAATGAAAGTCTCTGAGTAGGAGAGCATACAGGTCCCCCATGACACATCCAAGCTAACATGGCACGAAGCCATATTACAGAAAGCAGTGCTGCTGGATAGGCAACTCTGGAAATGGAAGAATAAAGGGAGATAGCCCATGGCATGCCCTGTTTACGGAACTAATGCTGCTCATTGATTACAAGGCAGAAATAAAGATGTCTGCAAAAAAAGACAAAAACTACAACAAAAATCTGAACACTGATGAGCTAAGATGAATTGGGGCAATCATCTTATTGCTGAACAGAACTCCAGCACACAGCTGATCTGTTACCCATTATGTCAATGCAGCAAAAACAAATCAGATATGGTCAATTTAATAAAATCATTTCTACATTTAAGGCCCCAATCCATCCAGCCACTTAAGCACTTGATTAATTTTAATTACACAAGTACTCCCCACGAAGACCTGGATTTGCATGTGCATAATAATCTTTCACTTTATCTCTTATTCTCACTATGAACACCACTAGAAAAAACACTTGATTATCTCCACTTTTCCACTACAAGCCAAAGGAACCAGGGGATCTCACTACTCTCCTATGTATAGAATTGGTTGAAATCTCCACTCTAACGCTAACTCCTCAGGTATCCCAGAGTTACAGCTGCTTGCACAAGATTACTTTCTTTTTGTTTTATTTTATAAACTGCAGCTAATAATTTTTAAAATAATATTTACAACCTTAATTATCTTAGGTTTCTTTGTCTAGGAATTTTACTTTAAATTTTGATTTCCCCACCCCCGATGTTGGAAAAAGGGTTTTGGACAATCACTCCTTCTATATTTTCTTGTCTCCAAGTGATGCTCCCCCAATCCTTTAAAATGTTGCTTCTTTCTATTTCTGTCTTCTGCCTCAATCTCTCACACTTTCTCTGGAGTTGAATGAGATAAGGTCTTTTAATGGTCCGTGACACAGGTGGGGCTGCTCTATAGCACCCCTGCTGGGCTAAATCTGGCACTGCCAGGCACTCTCTACCTTGGTTTGCTTGGAGCAGTCTGTTCGGAACAGGATGGCTGTTGCCATAAGTTTAGCCTCAGTCTTTAAACAGTTAAATAATTAACTCAGAATTTGGCTGTCTGTGCCTTCAGAGAAACACTTATTTGTAGCACTTGAAGGTAAGGCCCCGGCTTTGTTCATTCCTCATTCCCAATCTCAATTTGCCTGCCCTCTGAGAGGCTGCAGGGAAGTTTTCTTAACTGACCTACTGGCTTTCAATTGGCCAGTGTGTTCTCCTGACCCTTCTAGGCCTCTGGGGACTAAGTCTTATGGGCAGCCCAGCCTGAGTGGGTTTTCCTTGAGCAGGGTGTGTGTGTGTGGCACAAAGTTGTACAATATGAGCATGAGGTCCTTGTTATAAAACTACTTGTTACCAATATAAAAAAGGGTAACCAAAATTTTGGGGAGGAGCATGCCCCCCAGTCCCTCTGCAAGATGTTAGTCAACCCTGCTGGGAGGGAGGGGAAGGAATTGATCGGTGGGGCCACCGGCGGACAGGAGGTGCTGGAGAGGAGAGGGGAGCTGGCTGCTGGTGGGTGCTGAGCATCCACTAATTTTTTTCCATGGGTGCTCCAGCCCTGGAGCACCGATGAAGTCAGCACCTATGCTGCCCAGAGGAACTCCACCCAGAGTCACAATTTGGCAAGGGACTGGAAATAGGCCCAATGGTCACAGAGTGCCCCCATCTAGTTTTTTCCTTCTGGTGTGGTGAACGGCCATATTGGCCAGCACCAGAAGGAAGTTAACAAGGAGATCTTGCACCTTTTTATGATCATGGACAAGATAAACAAAGTGAGGGGAAGAGTGCAGCCAGAACCCCAGTAAGAGATTCCGGAGGAGCCAGAAGAGGGGCTGCAGCCTGATGCACTCTATGTAGACATGTGCCAGGGTCTGCCTCTGGCTGCAGAAGGGACAGGTGCCAGTATGCCATGTACATGCCCATGCTCAAGGCTTCATGGAGGAGCCACCAAGTAATATCCTGGACAGGGTATGGAACAGAGTGGAGTACAGACTGGCCCACCAGGGCTTCCTGTCTTCTGCAGGTGGCAGCAGGTCCTACCACTCGGTGTCAGGGTGAGACATAAGGGCAAGGAAGTGCTCACAGTAGTGTTGTTTGCTCTTAATTAATGTTTGTAAAATGTGTCAGAGCCCCAAAGAGGAAATAATATACTACTGTAAAGTATAATTATCCCACAGAAGAATTTGGCTAGACCGGAACTTTGTTTCCACTGTAGGCTGGAGAGGATGTGACATTTAGCAAAGTATGTCTCCCCACCAGCCAGGATGGGGATATTTAACATACATAATAAGGATTATTGTCTATAATGACATTGCCTTAAGGGTTTTGCTCAGGGTTTTTGTTAGAGACCTACCTCCTAGGACAGGGGTCGGCAATCTTTCAGAAGTGGTGTGCCGAGTCTTCATTTATTCACTCTAAGGGCTAGTCTACACTTACCTGGTAGTTCGACGGCTGCGGATCGAAGTTCCGAGTTCGATTTATCGCGTCTGGTCTGGACGCGATAAATCGAACCAGGAAGTGCTCGCTGTCGACTGTGGTACTCCAGCTCAGCGAGAGGAGTACCGCGAAGTCGACGGGGAGCCTGCCTGCCGCGTGTGGACCGCATCTGAACCGCGGTAAGGTCGAAGTAAGGTATGTCGAATTCAGCTACGTTATTCACGTAGCTGAATTTGCGTACCTTACTTCGATTTGGGGGGTAAGTGTGGACCAGCCCTAATTTAAGGTTTCGTGTGCCAGTAATACATTTTAACGTTTTTAGAAGGTCTCTTTCTAGAAGTCTATAACATATAACTAAACTATTGTTGTATGTAAAGTAAATAAGGTTTTTAAAATGTTTAAGAAGCTTCATTTAAAACTAAATTAAAATGCAGAGCCCTCCCGACTGGTGGCCAGGACCCGGGCAGTGTGAGTGCCACCGAAAATCAACTCACGTGCTGCCTTCGGCACGCGTGCCATAGGCTGCCTACCCCTGTCCTAGGAGATCAGGTCTCTGACGCAGCTAAAGTGACTTTAAAATCAAAGAGACTGACAAGTAATAATAAAGAGCTGCTCATTCAGACATCTAAAACTTCTCCGACCCTGGCATGGCCGATGTTGACATCAAGCTAGAGGGGAAGAACTAATACATCTTGTGCCATTTTTGGCAAATCAGATGTGACGCATAAGTCAAAGTGATTGGTAAAAACATCTTGGACAAAAAAAAATGTTTTTGAAAAATGGATGTGAATATTAGAGTTCATGGATATGTGAAATGGAGAGTACTAGCTAGAGTGCAGCAGGGAAAGTGCAAGCAGCATGCTCTGCAATCCCTCTCCATACAGCTCTACTAATGAACCTCGCTTGATAAATAAAACGCTCGGGGGAGGGGGCGGAAGCCAAAAAGGGTCGGGGGCTTGGGGGAAGGAGTGGAATCGGGGTGGGGAAGGGGCAGAGCAGGAGTGGGCTGGGGCCAGGTCGCTCGCTGCTGTCAGCACCAGGCCCCCCCTCACCCCTCCAGGCCCCCCTGGACCCCACATTCCCCTGAAGCGCGGGGCCTGGGGCGGTTGTCCTGGTCCGTCCTATGGACGGCACGGCTCTGGGTCCAGGGCAGCCTGGGGAGTTAGTATTGGGGACTGGCGCCAGCAGCAGCAAGTGACCCAGCCCCAGCCCACCCCAGCTTTGACCCCTCCCCGCCCCCATTCCACCCCTGCCCCCGCTCTTCCTCTTTCCAGCTTCTGCCCTGTCTCCCGAGTGACGCTGGGAGCTGGCGGGGCAGGTTGGGGCCAGATCACTCGCTGCTGCTGGTGACAGGCCCCCCGCTAGCTCCCCAGGTTGCCCTGGACCCCACATCCCCCTGAAGCATGGGGACCCCCCAAGTCGCGGGGCCCGGGGCGGTTGCCCCGGACCGTCCTATGGATGGGATGGCTCTGCCTGCACCCTGCATCCCCTTGAAGTACTGGGCCCCCCAAAGCACGGGATCCAGGGTGGTTGCCCCGGTCCATCCTATGGACGGGATGGCTCTACTTGGACCCGTTCTGGGCACCACCAAAAATTATACAAACCTGGCGCCTATGTTCAAGTTATCCAAAGATATTCAGGGTCCATTACCAAAGAGAGGGAAACTGACACCTAGAATTTCTAAACCAGTAAAGTGTTAAAAAAAAAAAGTTATTTGCAATTTACAATATAGCTGTAGAATAAATATGAAATTAAATTAAAGCATTAGGGTTAGTTTAAGGTTGATTAAGGAAATATATGTGTTCTAAAGAAAGTTGCTGTTTAGCAAGTAGAAGGAAGGCTTGGACAGTAATAAGTTATAAGTAATAAGTCAAAAAAGAATCAAATAGGGAGGATGTCTGGATCAAAGAATAACTAATGAGATAAGGGGAAGCTTTTAAAAAGGCCTCTCACTGACAGAAGTGACTGCAGGTAGTTATAAAAAAAACAAAGAGAATCTGTCTTAGAAGGAGCCAACATCAACTTTCCGACCCCACATAACAGTCTTAATTTAAAAAGTAAGGCCTATGTGAACCCAGCTGCAATGAAAAAGCTATTGGTAAGCTGGAAAAAGGAGAGGCTTTGGGGAAAAAGGAGATTGTAAATCTTATCTGAATTAAGACTGGAAATAAGAGTTTCAGATTGGTTTTTATTAGTTGGTTTTGTAAAGTAGCAATTGGCTATGCAATTTGTTTGCTGAAGGGTATAAAAAGAGTTCTGAATTTAACGATTCAGACCCTACCTGATCATGGTGGAGAATGCCAGGATGAGATGGTTGCCCTAGGCTTGCCCTATTTGTGAGTACACTGATCACATGCTTATGAATACTTTCTTACTGAATTGGGTATAATGACTGCTTATTCTTTAGGCTTTTAGGAATGGTTAGAGCAACTGTATGAAATACTATTTAGTTTTTGAACTTAATAAAGGAATTTATGGTTATGGTAGTTTTGTGGTAATATCCCTGTATTATTGATCATTCCAAAATAGTATTAAGTCCAACAAAAACTCTTCAATATTTTGGCTTTGCTGTTGCAAAGAAAGCCACGCAACTGCAATCAGAAGCTCAAGCTAAACAAACTCTGCTCCTGGTGCTGTACCAAGAATGCCAATTATACTTTTGATAATTGAGTCCACATAGCAACCAAATCTCTGTGCTTGTTCGCACAAAAATACTGTAGGTGAAATCATTGGTTGTGAAAGAGAGGACATGACAGAACATTCCCATATTCCATAATACTTCAGACATTCTGGAATATTCCCACACTCCATGCTTTCCATAACATCCCTTCTGGATTGTTCCCATGCCACAAAATGTGCTGGGACATTCTTGGGCTCCACCCCTCACACCTTCTTTTCTGGAATGTTCCCATGCCCAGGCATTTTGCAGTTTATTTATTTGGCGTATGCAATCAGATCAAGCCAAGCCACAGAGTTATTATCAACCATGTTCAAGGCACAAAGACCTCCAGGAAGTTGAGTAATTTTGCAGTCCTCAACAATGTGGGTCAAGATTTGTGGCTGTCCACATTGACATAATGGACTGTCTCTAAAATGCCACCGAAATTCTGCTGAAGCACTAATTCCATGTCCAGTACAAAACTAGTTCAAAAGGCTCCATTGCCTTTGCAGTAAATCAAACCTGATATGATGTTGAGTGGGGTCCGAGACAAGCTAACTATTTGTCACTGTCTCTTCAGACCATGAAGCTTGCCACGTGTCCTCACCGTAAATCCCTCACTTGGTAAACTTATCCATAACAGGTGTCATGAGGGCAAATGACCATTTGGTGGATTAAACAAGTCTTTAATTAATGGTAGATGTGGCATATCATGCAATTTTGTCACGAGTTTTGCTACACGTTCCTCTCTGCTGTGTCCCTATGTATTCCCACATTCTGAAATGTCACTGTCTCCACTGTAGAGCTATGGTTTTCAAACTCTTTTTCTGGCAACCCAGCTGAAAAAAATTATTCATGCTCGTGACCCAATGGAGCTGGGGATGAGGGTTTGGGGTGTGGGAGGGGCTCGGGGCTGGGGCAGAGGGTTAGGTTGCGGGGGTGAGTGCTGCGGGGTGGGGCCAGGAATGAGTGATTCAGGGTCTGGGAGGGGGCTCTGGGATGGGGCAGGGAGTTGGGGCTCTGGGATGGGGGTGCAGGATGAGGGTTTTGGGGTGCAGGAAAGGACTCTGGGTTTGGGGGGGGGCTCAGGGCTGGAGCAGAGGATTGGGGCACAGGCTTACCTCGGGCAGCTCCCAGTCAGTGGCATACTGGGGGTGCTAAGGCAGGCTTCCTGCTTGTCCTAGCACCGTGGACCACGCTGCACCCCACAAGTGGCCAGTAGCAGGACTAGCTCCTAGGAGGTGGTGCACAAGTGGCTGCGTTCAGCTTTCACCCACAGGCAATAACCCCCCTCCCCCGCTCCCATTGGCTGGTTCCTGCCCAATGGGAGTGCGGAGCCGGTGCTCAGGGTGGGGGGCAGAACAGGTAGCCTGCCTTAGCCGGGCAGCACCGCTGACGGGACTTTTAACGGCCTGGTCGATGGTGTGGACCAGAGCCGCCGCGGCCCAGTGCCTTACATTCCACGACCCAGTACTGGGTCACGACCTGCAGTTTGAAAACCACTGCTGTAGAGCATTCTCACACCACACACGTTTTGCCCCCATTCCATATTCAGGAACAACTTTCTGCTCACCTACATTTTAGAATAGCCCATACCTCTTGTTATATTTTGGTTTGCCCCAGTGCACCTGCTGAGATATACCAGGCTTTAGTCCAGACCAGTGGGAGGTCATGGCACCCCTGCTCTACAACCTTGGGTGCCTTACAATGCCCTGCTGATATAGCTGCCACCTGGGCTGCTCACAAACAGCCTTCCAGCATGAAAGCCACAACCTGAGTGTTTGTGTGTAATTGCAGCCTGCCAGCCATGCTTGGGGTCACACTGCAGTATAAGTTAGGCTGGTGAGAGCCGGAGTGTAACCCAACACACCCCCAATCTCAGATTTCCCCCAGAAATTTATTCCCTAACAAGAATAATATGCTAGTTTATTATCTCAAATATCAGAGGGTAGCCGTGTTAGTCTGGATCTGTAAAAAGCAACAGAGAGTCCTGTGGCACCTTTAAGACTAACAGATGTATTGGAGCATAAGCTTTCGTGGCCCGTAAAATAATATTGTAGCAGAAGAAAACTGTAGAAAACTACAATCCTGTTTGACTCCAATGCCTCTATAGTAATATTGAATTGCTTGTTTTTATTATTTCCACTTCAAAAACATATTCATTTTAGTGATTGACCAGTAGCATCTACATTCTATTCTTCAGGAACGCTTTTCTGTTGTAGCAAAGCCAAATTAGTTTCAAGGAACTGATCAGTATGATTTATTCATTTTTGCTTGGTGTTTCTTCTTAAATGCACATCAATTTTCAATACAGAAGCTATGTTTAGAATGCAGTTTAGTAAATTAATGCATTATGTTCTTTTGAAAACATCCAGCTGCTGTTTCTTGAAAATGCCTCATGTTTCCACTGCAGCTTTGCTTGCTTTGTTGGTGTATTCACTGGGTGGCAACATATTTCTTTAGCAGCTAATGTCCTGATGAAAGACATTTTCAAATGGTCCCATTTGGGCATAAACTACTGGTTGCTCTTAAAATTTCTTGCTCATCCTGCTAATCTGGTAACTTAATTCAATGTACAGTATTGATTAGATGTGATGTTGTCAATGCCTGGAGAATGTTTAAAAGTTGAAATGACTTTGGTCTATTTCATTTTCCTTCCTTGTCTCTTTTTTCCCTTCCTTTTTAAACCAGAGGTGTTACTTGCATTGTCCTTGTGGGAAAAACAGAGGCCTCACTTCCATTTTGCTTTCCTTTATCTGATACCTGTTCCTTCTTCGTCACTCACTTGGAGGCTTCGTGATGCTCTACACTGCAGTGATGCCATGAGGAAATACTAGTCCAGCCTTAAAAAAAAATCAAAATAGTGTTTGTGGTCTCCACTTAGACTAACTTGCCTTCTCGTGGTCAATGGTTATTACATGTGTATATGATGCCCTATGGGGAAGGATAGGCCAGTGATTCAGTAACTATGCCAATTTCTTGGTAGAAACCTTCCTTGCGGACAAGCTCCTGAGATTTGGTAGTAAGTGTGGAGCAGTTCTACTGCCTGGGGGAGAAGATCATTTCCCCCTGCTGCCCTGTATATCTTGTCTTCACACAGCCCAATTACTTCAAGTCAGGCATGTCCCTTAATACTTCTATGCCTCAGTTGCTTTATTTGTAAAATGGAGATAATATAACTGCCTCTCTGCAGCATTTGGGGCTAATTTCATGAATGTCTATAGAATGCTAGAAGATGCCGAGCAGCGGACACTATATAAATGCAACACTACTTTCCTTTCAAAACAGCAAAAACACTTAGTTTGCAATTTGGAGGGTTCTTCCAGTAAACAACCTCAAAAGTTGCTGGAGCACAAGTCTTAATCTCTCTCTTCCTGTACCTCTCCTATAGCCAAACCAAGTTGTCGAACATTTTTCTCTAACTTGCTGCTTGAGGTCTTTTATGTTAAGTTCCAGCCCACAGTACAATTTTATAGACTAGTTATAGGCCCTTGATAATGGGGTTACACAATGAAAATGTTGTCAGGCAGACCTTTTATTCAAAAAGGGTAAGAGAAGCAGTTTTGAGTGACATGGAAAGATGAGCATCAAGAAGCGCTATTAAAAGCTAAAGTGACTCTAACTGTCCTGCACTGCATTAAAAGTCAGATCTCACTAAAATTATACAGGAGGAAGTATTGGAGATAGGCATAACTTGTCAATTTACTTGGTAGACATGCAGTCTGGGATGGCCCTCAACTTTCTAAAATTCGAGCTGTATAGTAAGACCTACTTTCTTCACGATCAAACCACCTATTTGGCAGTAGTCCAGCAAATTCAATAGTTATATTGGACAACATACTTCTGCTCTAGTCCTAAAATTCTGATGTGCCTACAGTATTGTTTTTTAGGCTGCTTGAAGATTGATGTGATTACTGCATTCTTTTGGGCATCTATTAGTTGGCCTCTTCTGAAAGAAGCATTGGTGATCTTGAGTCTCCTCAAGGCCAGGTGTCCCCCCATTAAATTTCACCTACCAAGAGGGAGAAGGAACAGGAGTACTTGTGGCACCTTAGAGACTAACAAATTTATTAGAGCATAAGCTTTCGTGGGCTACAACCCACTTCTTCGGATGCATAGAATGGAACATATATTGAGGAGATATATACACACATACAGAGAGCATGAAAAGGTGGGAGTTGTCTTACCAACTCTGAGAGGCCAATTAAGTAAGAGAAAAAAACTTTTGAAGTGATAATCAAGGTAGCCCAGTACAGACACTTTGATAAGAAGCAAGTGTGAGAATACTTACAAGGGGAGATAGATTCAATGTTTGTAATGGCTCAGCCATTCCCAATCCCT
>NW_020693887.1:0-5741 GCF_002925995.2 Terrapene triunguis
CCCCACGGCCACCTCACCCCGGATCTCCCACCCCTAGATACCCCACCATACCCCCAGATCTCCCAGGCCCCCTGGCCCACGCCCACCCTACCCCAGTCCGATCTCCCAGATCCCCTGTCCCCGTCCCCACAGCCACCCTACCCCGGATCTCCCATCCCTATATACCCCACCCCACCCCCAGATCTCCCCAGACCCCCTGGCCCACACCCACCCTACCCTGGCCCGATCTCCCAGACCCCCTGTCCCTGTCCCCACAGCCACCCCACCCCATCTCCCAGATCTCCTGCCCCACAGCCACCCTACCCCCGCCCCATCTCCCAGACCCCCTGTCCCCACGGCCACCTCACCCTGGATCTCCCACCCCTAGACGCCCCACCCCACCCCCAGATCTTCCAGACCCCCTGTGCCCATCCCCATGGCCACCCCACCCCCACCCCAAAGCTCCAACCTCCACTCCAGCCTTGCCCTCCCCCACTCACCCCCGAGCCCTCGGACAGGGACCCCGAGGTCTGGGACCGCTCCCGATGCACCGGGGACCTGCAAACACACCAGGAAGGGGATTACAAGAATGGGGCGCTCTGAGCATCCCTCCAGCAGTGCCATGGGGCCTCCCTTCTCTGCTCCCCTACGTGATGCGAGCTTCCTCCAGCAGTGCCATGGGGACACATCAAGAATGACCCCCCCACACACTTCTCTGAAGTTTGGTGCTATGTTGTGGGGAACTGTAATTCCCCTGGCTGCCCCGGATGTAGTGAGCCTGGGGCGACGCAAAATTGGGTGAGTTATTCTGGGCTGTGGTTGGCGCCCATGGGAAAGGAGCCAGGACTCCTGGGTTCTCTCCCCGGCTCTGGGAGGGGAGCGGGGTCTAGTGGTGAGAGCGGGGGGGGCTAGGAGCCAGGACTCCTGGGTTTTCTCCCCAGCTCGGGGAGGGGAGTGGGGTCTAGTGGTTAGAGCAGGGGAGGCTGGGAGTCAGGACTCCTGGGTTCTCTCCCCATCTCGGGGAGAGGAGTGGGGTCTCCTGAGTTACAGGAGAAGTCAGTTCCCCTTTTCTGTGCCTCTGTTTCCCCTGGGGGGGACAATCCAGAATCCTCTGCTCTAGGCAGCATCAGGCCCTGTCTTTGTGGGGTGAGGAGGGTGCAGGATTTGGTAGATTTCCCCCTCCCCACGGTGCCCCTCTTACCATGACTCCTGCTCCGCTGGCCCCTCCTCATCCATAGTCGCTCAGCGCATCCCTGGGCCCCCCTTGCACCTGCCGCCTGCTCCCCTTGGCCCTCCAGGGCGCGGGTGGCTCGGCACCAAGTCCCCGAAGCCGAGCGGCGCTTCCGCCCCTGTGGTTTCCTGCACTGGGGGAGGCGGGGGGGGGGGCAGTTCCTGTGTTTGTAGCGATAGCACCAAGGGTGCTGGCCCCACACTGCTCTGCCCAACGGCACCTCCCAATACCAGGGGAGAGCGCCCCCTGCTCCGCCCCGCTCCCTGCCCCACGGTGCCCCCACAGCGCCCGGCCCTGCGTGCCAGGGGAGAGCGCCCCCTGCCCAGCCCCCTCACCCCGGCTTCCTTCTGCAGCTTGGGCAGGAGACAGCCGCCTCCGTGATGCTCAACCACTTCCTTTCACCTGCCACTCCCCTCCAGGCAGGTCAGCCACAGACACGAAACTGACTACAGATGCCGGTTCTCTGCAGCAGCGCCCACCGCCTGCACAGAGACGGTTTGCCTGGCACTGAGATGCAGCCAGCTCTGGGGTGAGGCAGCTGGGGAACAGCCACACATAACGCTGCCCAAGGTCTGCCATGCGGACTCCAGCCAGGCCGGGGGCCAGGAGAGAACTTATTTTCCTTATAATGTTTCCGGCTCCTAGACATTTATTACAACGGCCAGTAAAAAAACAACGAGGCTATGAAAAGTAACAAGGCTCCGGAGCGGGGGGGCCTGACAGAAGGGTGATGGGTGTTAAAGGAAGAAGAAGGGGGGTGCTGCCACCTGTGTGCCCCGTCGGTCCATGGGCCCCCCCATATCCACAGCAACCCCTCTGGGTGGGGTCCCTTTGCCCCATGCTTCCTCCTTCCCGCACCGCTGCCCCAGGGCCCACCCCCCCCCCCCCCGCAACCCCCCCCCCATTGCACCAGGCCCACCACTAGCCCCCACTCTCCTTCCAGAGCCGGGGAGAGAACCCAGGAGTCCTGGCTCCCAGGCCTGTCCCCAGTCACTCAGGGTGGCCTTGGGAGAGGATATATCAGGCTCACTCACCGAGCAACTCTTAAAGGGGCAGCTTCTTCTCTACACCCCCACCCAGTCCTCCACAAACAAGAACTACACGCCTTTCCAAGAGGGCACACGCCCAAGTTTCTTAAAGGGCCAGAGACTGAGAAATTGGGATGGGAGATTAAGCTAAAAATAGGTGCAGTGAGTTGTTAAATACTCCCCTCCCCACAGTGCAACAGGGGAAAAACACCGGGCAGGCATGACAAAAATACCAGACAATGTCCCCTTTAAGCGAAGCCACGCCCCCCATAGCTTGATTGGCCCAATCAAAGTGGCTGCATTTTAGGCCACGCCTCCCATGTTGCGATTGGTCAGTTAGTGATCACAGTAATATCTCTGGTGTGATTGGTCGGTCACTGTGTGAAGTCACAACTCCGTGGCATGAGTGGCTGGTTGGTTTCTGAAGCCACACCCCCTGTGGTGTGATTGGTCAGTCAGAGTCTTAGGTCTCGCCCCACTCAGGGCAATTGGTCAGTCAGAATCTGATATCACTACTCCATGGTGTGATTGGTTGGTCAGGGTCCAAGGCCACACTCCTAGTGGGCCAATTGGTCAGTTGTCATCTGAGGTCCCGCCCTCTGTCATGTGATCTGCTGGACGGGATCTGGTCGCTCGGTGCCTGGGGCCACGCCCCCTGGGGTGGGATCTGGTCGCTCGGTGCCCAGGGGCCACGCCCCCCAGGGTGGGATCTGGTCACTTGGTGCCCGGGGCGGGATCTGGTTGCTCGGTGCCCGGGGCCATGCCCCCTGGGGTGGGATCTGGTCACTTGGTGCCCGGGGCCACGGCCCCCCAGGGTGGGATCTGGTCGCTCGGTGCCCAGGGGCCACGCCCCCTGGGGTGGGATCTGGTCGCTCGGTGCCCAGGGGCCACGCCCCCCAGGGTGGGATCTGGTCACTTGCTGCCCGGGGTGGGATCTGGTCTCTTGGTGCCCGGGGCCATGCCCCCTGGAGCGGGATCTGGTCGCTTGGTGCCTGGGGCCACGCCCCTCGGGGCGGGATCTGGTCGCTGAGGGCCACGCCCCCCAGGGGAGGATCCGGTGGGTCGGGGGGGGGGCAGGCTCACAGCACAGTGCTCTCGGTGCAGGCGCCCCCCAGCGAGGAGCGGAAGGCCTGGAGCTGGGAGACCCCGTGGAGGTGGACGCCGGCGGCCGCCACCACCAGCACGTGGAAGATCTGGTGGGAGTTGAACTGCGGGGAGGGGGGAGAAAAGGGGAGAGGTGAGCCTGGCTCCGCCCACCTCCCCTGGCAGGAGCAAGCCAGGCCCCGCCCCCTCCCTGGGCACCCAACCCCCCCAGGAGGAGGTTAATTATCAGCCCCACCCCACCCAGGGGGTAAGTACCACAAACACTCACAGAGACAGAAAAGAGTTCGCTAAGATCACACAGAGCCTGGAGCAAGGCTGGGGAGAGAACCCAGGTGTCCGGGCTCCCAGCGCCCCCTGCTCTGATCGCTAGAGCCCGGTCCCCTCCCAGCGCCCAGAAAGAACCCAGGCGTCCGGGCTCCCAGCAGGTGGGCGGGGGACTCACCCAGATGTCGCACTTGCCGGGGAAGAAGCGCTCGGGCACGCGGGCGGCGTACAGCGCCGCGCCCAGGATGTAGAGCAGCGCCATGAGGAAGAGCCAGCCCATCTGCCCGGCGCTCGCCGCTCGCCCCGGCCCCTCGGCCAGCAGGAAGTGCAGGGTGGGCACCAGCCCGCTGAGCCCCAGGCCCAGGAACACGCCTGCCGGGGGCAGAGAGAGCGGTCAGGGCGTGTCCCCGCCTCAGGGGCCCCCTGCGCCCAACCCCACTGCCAGGGGCCCCCCGCGCCCAGCCCCCACCTCAGGAGCCCCCATGCCCAGCCCACAGCCCCCACTGCCACGGGCCCCCATGCCCAGCCCCTGCCTCCAGGGGCCCCCCACACCCAGCCCCCAGTCCCAGGCTCCAGGGGCCCCCGCGCCCAGCCCCCACTGCCAGGGGCCCCCACGCCCAGCCCCCCTCTGAGCCCAGCCCCCAGCCACCCCCTGCACCCATTGCCAGCCCCTGTGCTCAGCCCCCTGCCTCCCCCAGCCCCCACTGCCAGCTGCTCCCTGCGCCCACTGCCAGCCCCTGTACCCAGCCCTCAGCTGCCCCCTGTGCCCTGCCCCCACTGCCAGCCCCGTCGCCCCCTGGACCCAGCTCCCACTGCCAGCCCCTGTGGCCAGCCCCCTGCAATCCAGGCCCCCGGGGCGAAGGGGCGCCCACCTGCTCGCACAGCGCGGTACTGGGGCGTGGCGAAGTGGTCTGACTGGGACACCGTGATGGCCGTGATGCCCAGCACGCAGACGATGACGAGGTAGATGAGCTGGGGCTGGGGCGAGCAGTAGAAGGAGTAGTACAGCCAGGGCACGAAGCTGCCCACGATCAGCAGCGTGATGCCCGAGTAATCCAGCCTGCGGGGGCAGCAGAGAGAACCCAGGAGTCCTGGCTGTCCCCCCCACCTCTAACCACTAGGCCCCACTCCCCTCCTAGAGCCGGGGAGAGAACCCAGGAGTCCTGGCTCCCAGCCCCTCCCCCCCAGCTCTAAGCCACTAGGCCCCACTCCCCTCCCAGAGCCGGGGAGAGAACCCAGGAGTCCTGGCTCCCAGCCCCGCCCCCCCCCGCTCTAACCACTAGGCCCCACTCCCCTCCCAGAGCTGGGGAGAGAACCCAGGCGTCCTGGCTCCCAGCATCAACCCGGCCACCCCAGACTCCACTTCCTTTCCTGAATGGTGGCTAGAAGAACCCAGGCGTCCGGCCTGGCGGTGCCCCGCCCCCAGGGGTGGCACTCACTTGGAGAAGGTGCGGGACACTCTCTCCGAGTGGCAGTACACCGTGTGGAAGAGCCAGGAGAAGCAGAGGCAGAGGGTGGCCCCCAGGAAGAACGTCCCGAAGACGACCCGCTCCTGGATGGGGGCCACATAATTCATGTTGGGGCTGAACATGTAGCCAATGCCCAAGACGAGGAAGAAGAGGAAGCCTGGAATGGGAGGAGAGGAGAGTCAAAATGCAACCACCTCTGGGGCGGGGCAGCTAGGGAACAGCTGCACATAACGCCACATGGGGACGGCTCGCCCGGCGCTGAGATATACCCACATAAAACGCAGCATCTCCTTGCACTGCAGCGCCCCCTAGCACCTATCTCTGGTCCCACCCAGTGCCCCCGGACGCCTGGGTCCCACTGACCGATGAGGTGTGTCCAGATGTTGCCGGTCTCCGTGTGCAGGCGGAAGATGCTGCGGAAGCAGGCGCGGAAGGAGGGCATGGGCGGGCGGTGCCCGTGGAGAAGGAAGTCGTTGTCCTTCAGCCAGTCGGGCAGTACGTCGTAAGGGATGACCCTCCAGCGCCCCTCCCACACCTGCATGGAGAGAGCCAGGAGAGAACCCAGGAGTCCTGGTGCCCAGCTACCCCTCCCTCTGCTGTAATCACTAGACTCTCCCCGCCCCTCCCAGAGGCAGGGAGAGAACCCAGGAGTCCTGGCTCCCAGCC
>NW_020693887.1:5751-6390 GCF_002925995.2 Terrapene triunguis
CCTCCCAGAGGCAGGGAGAGAACCCAGGAGTCCTGGCTCCCAGCCCCAGGCAGTTCCTTGCCTTTCTCCAGACCTTGTCCTCCTCTGTGCTGGTGCTGGCGTCTCTGGTTGCTTTCCCGTCCCCGCTCCCCATGGTCCGGTGAGGCCGGCTGGGCCCAAGCGCCGAGCCCGGTGGAGCTGGGGGTCGTGCTGCCACCGAGGCCCCAACCTCTTGGCCCACCTCCAGCCCTGCCACTCAATCCCCTCCCCTGTCTCCGGGGTAGGCCCTGGCATGGCCGGGCAGAGACCCTTGGAGGGTCCTGCCACCAGGGGTAGCTCGGATGCTATCATGGGCATGCTCGGGGAGGCCAGGCAGCACAGCTGCTGAGGTCACAATGCCACCAGCCAGCCCACTGTGGCACGCCCTGAGCCCCTAGGTGGCGCCCACTGGCCCAGGGGAATGGGACAGGTAGGGTTGGAGGGAGACTGGAGGTGCCGGGGGGTGGGGGGAAAGAGGATGGATGGTCTCCAGGGGATGGATGGATGGATGGGCGTGCTCAGGGACGGAGAGATGGACGGATGGACGGGAAACCCCAATGATCGACTCACGGATGGATGGATGGACGGACGGGAACGCCCAGTGATGGATGGATGGACGGA
>NW_020693888.1:0-1096 GCF_002925995.2 Terrapene triunguis
AGACCCTCAGAAGATACTTGGGTGGCTAGCCGCTTACGCCACCACGGATACGCTTCTAATGTTAGTGCGCTAGCTCCAGTGTAGACATATCCTAAGGTAGGCACAAAGAGAAAGTAGCCTGCCTCACTTGTTGGGAATGTACGCGTGAGGACAGAAAGAATAGCGCTCCTCACCTTTTACCGCTTCTTTTGACTTGTAGGGAGAGTCAGCAGGGGGAATAAACATGGTAAAGATGATAAAAGTGCGGGAGGTCCCTGAAGCACCCTCATAAAAACCAATCAACCTCTAGAACATTTTACCATAGAATGTGGTGGATTCTCCATCACTTGGACTCATTAAGGGCTGATCCCACACAATTTAAATCAATAAGAGCTTTAGCATTAAGTTCCTGAAACAAAAATGCGTGTGAATCAGGGGTTCACAGGTTTTCACAAGCCTTGTTTATATACAGGTCTATCAGGGCTTTCTTGCCAATTAAAAGAACAAGCAATATTAGTATTCGCTGTGTGTGGCTAAGGAAATGTGTAATACCTTTCTCTTTTTAAGTGGTTTATATAGTAACTAAGGGTATGTCTATACTACCCACCGGATCGGTGGACAGCGATCGATCCAGCGGGGTTCAATTTATCGCATCTAGTCTAGACACGATAAATCGACCCCCGAGCACTCTCCCGTCAACTCCTGTACTACACCGCCACGAGAGGCGCAGGCAGAGTCAACGGGCGAGCGGCAGCAGTCAACTCACTGCAGTGAAGACACCGTAGTTAGACAGGTCTAAGTACGTCTACTTCAGCTACGTTATTCACGTAGCTGAAATTCCCCACCACACCCACCCAGTGTAGATTCAGGGACACGCAGCTCCCTTCTTTAGTGATAATGCTGACTAGACCTGCGTGTGTTCAGCAGGCCATGTGTTATGTCATTGAGAAGATAGGCCAAGAAAAGATTACACCTCACCTATGTTATTAATTTAAACTTTTTAATTAAGAAATAATACAGCTGTGTGTAGCTGAGAACGTTAGGGAAGTAAGACACCAGCTAGACACAGAAATTGTAGCACTTTAACTATATTAGTATACACACCTCCTAGATTTCT
>NW_020693889.1:0-3780 GCF_002925995.2 Terrapene triunguis
TGCCTGTCTGTCCGTCCATCCATCCCTGCCTCTGCCCCTCCAGCCCCCCGTCTGTCCATCCATCCCCCTGTCTGTCCCTCCAGCCCCCTGTCTGCCTGTCCGTCCATCCAGCCCTGTGTGTGTCCATCCAGCCCCCTATCTGCCTGTCTGTCCGTGACCGTCCATCCATCCCTGCCTCTGCTTCTCCAGCCCCCCCGCATCTGTCCATCCATCCCTGTGTGTCCCTCCAGCCCCCTGTCTGCCCATCCGTTCCTATGTGTGTCCCTGTGTCTGTCCATCCAGCCCCGTCTGCCTGTCTGTCCGTCCATCCACCCCGCCCATCTGTCTGTTCGTCCCTGTGTCTGTCCATCCAGTCCCCAGTCTGTCTATCCATCTGGAGCAAGGGGCGAGACCCGGAGAGTCTGTTTTATCCCTCCCCTTCTCCCGCACTCGCTCTTCCCCTCCTTGCCTCTCTCCTTCTCCTGCCTCCAGTCCCCCCCTCCATCCCTGCAGGTGCCCCTCACTCCCCACCCCCAGCTCCCTGCTAGCCCAGCCCTGGGCCCCAAACTCTGCCGGTGCCCCTGACTCCCGCCCCGCAGCCCCCTGCTATCCCAGCCCTGCCCCCACCTTCCACAGCTCTGCGGATGCCCCTCCCAGAGCTGGGGATAGAACCCAGGAGACCTCCCCCACCCCCACCTCTGCTCTAACCACTAGCCCCCCACTTTCCTTCCAGAGCTAGGGATGGGACCCAGGAGTCCTGAGTGGGGTTTAGTGAAGGGGGCTGAGGGTCAGGACTCCGGGGTTCTCCCTTGGGCCCTGGGAGTGGAGTGTGGTCTAGTGATCAGATCACAGTGCTTTCCCCCCAGCTTCCCCAGTGGCAGCCAGTGGTGCTTGGAGAGCATCTGTTGCCCTAGGGGCCTGTGATGTCACAAACTCTGTCTTGATCCCAAACTGGTTTATCCGGTTGATCTGGTCTGCTCAGAATAAACACCCCTCCAACCCCCACCCCCCCATGGGTCTCTCCATGCAGCCCAACCTTCCAGCCAGCCCTAAAGAGAGAGCACCCCTCTGTGAGTGGGTAGATTTTCTCCCCTATTACATGTGGGGAAACTGAGGCACAGAGCGGGCTGGACCAGGGTGACCCGGTGAGTCAGGGTCAGAGTTAAGAGTAGAACCCAGGAGTCCTGGCTCCCAGCCCACCCTGCACTAACCACTAGACCCCACCCCCTCCAGGAAGCAGGTTTGGATGGTTACAATTCCAACAAGCACCCACCAGCTGATTGACCCCAGCCGGGTGTCTGCTGGTGTCCCTGGCTGTGCTCTTCACCCTCCCAGCCCCCCATGTGCAGGGCGAGAGGCGGGTGCTATCTGAGCAGAGGCCCCGTGCTGGGACGTCCTTGGTTCCTGGCTGGGCTGGATTCTGGGGCCAGGCACACTCTGCTCTGTCTTTATCTTGGCCTGATTATATTTAGCTGGAAGCTGTGCTGGGAACAGGTGCATGGCACTGAGGCTAGGGGAGGTTTACACAGCTGGCGGGGAGGGGCAATTATTACGCAGCCATCGCCAGCCTGGGGTGAAAACCAGATCTTGGAAAGTTCTGGGAACGTGCACCCTGCACAGGGCCCAGGCTGGAGTCATTCAGTATCCTCTGTAGGACCCAGGACCTGGCTCCCCACCCCCTGCTCTAACCCTTCAGACCCCATTGCCCTCCCAGAGTTGGGATAGAACCCAGGAGTCCTGCCTCCCAGCGCCCCTGCTCTAACCACTAGACCCCACTCCCCTCCCAGAGCTGGGATAGAACCCCGGAGTCCTGGATCCCAGTCCCGTCCCCGCTGCTCTAACCACTAGACCCCACACCTCCCCCAGAGCTGGGAACAGAACTCAGGAGTCCTGACCCCAGCACCCCCTTCTGTAACCCACCAGACCCAGCTGCCCTCCCAGTCCTGTGGATACAGCCCAGGAGTCCTGGTTCAAATCCAGCCCCAGGATAGAGGGACTGGCTGGCTCCAGGGGGCAGGGAATAGGCTACAGGAGAGCTAGCTCCAATCCAGCCCCAGGTGGGGGGACGGGCTGGAGAATGGGATATGGGGATGGATGGATTGACGGACGGCGCTGAGCTAGGCACAGCTCGGATGGACAGATGGATGGAGCTCAGACAGATGGATACGCAGCGTCTAGCCAGACAGAGCTGGGAGATATGGCGCTGGAATGAGGGACAGATCGATAGATAGAGGTCGGATGCAGCGGTTAGCCGGACATATGGACGCTGTATGGACCGAGGGGTCAGGCAGGCCCAGCCAGCAGAACAAAGGGCGGTTGCATTAGTGGCAGCTGTTGCGCTGTGCAGAGGCACCTGGCCCGACCTGTTCCCAGGGAGCTGGGCAGGCCCTCCCTGCTATGCTGTCAGACTGGCCTCTTGCTGGTGCCAGCCCCCAGCCCCGGAGGTGCCAGCCAGGGCCCCCAGCCAGTACCACGCCCCGATGGGGCCCAAGCCAGGGAGCTAATTCTGGCAGGTAATTAACAGGCGGGGTGGCAAAGTGATGGGCAGGGAGAGGGCAGCGTGGGAGTTAGAGGGGTGGGAACTCCCGTGGGCAGTTTGTGGTGGGACGGGAACGAGGATAGGGCTGGCAGAAGGAGAGCAGGGACTGGCCCCAACAGGGCCAAGGGGTCTGAGGGCATCTCCCTAGGGAAGGATGGATTTGCCCGTTGGGGCTGGTCCTGCCCTAGGGGATGGGGCTATGCAGGGCAGGGGTGTGTGTGTGTGTGTTATGGCACTGCCTGGGGGAAGGGCCCATCCTGACCTAGGCAAGGGAGGTTTGAGGGTGGATGGGAGCATACAGGGTTATTTTAAAGCAGGGGTTCTCAAACTGGGGGTCGGGACCCCTCAGGGGGTCATGAGGTTATTACATGGGGGGTTGCGAGCTGTCAGCCTCCACCCCAAACCCCGCTTTGCCTCCAGCATTTATAATGGTGTTAAATATATAAACAAGTGTTTTTAATTTATAAGGGGGGCTCGCACTCAGAGACTTGCTGTGTGAAAGGGGTCACCAGTACAAAAGTCTGAGAACCCCTCTTTTAAAGGGTCTGGACAAGGGGCGGCAGCTATTTAGTTGAATATTGTCCTGTTCACTGCTGTCCTCTAGTGCTCATTATACAGTATAACTGCCCCTTCCCCACCCCCACCCTCTGCTGCCCCTAGTGCCCATTATACAGCATGGCCAACCCACAGATATGCTTTAAATGAATATTTTATTATAATCCATTTGAAGATATGTTTGTTTTGCTTTAAAAAAAGTACAAAGCAATAAATTTGGTATCAAGTTTTCTTTTATTGTCTTTGCTTTTTCTGCCACTTTATAAATGCTGGATTACTAAACTGCTGCTGAGAAGGGAGCATGCGTGGAGATTAGATGGCTGGACGGATTGGTAGGTAAATAGATGTGTACATTGGGTCGATAGTGGGGCGAGATGAACAGGTAGAGAGGAAACAAGCAGCATTGATATGTAGATCCGTAAAACCATAGGGAGAGGGGTGTACATGGATGGAGGGAGAGAGAGGGGGGCTGTGTATGGAGGGATGAGTGTGTGTGAAAAGAAACAGAGGGGCCAGACAGACAGACGGCAGGTTAGGAGAAGGGACAGTAGGATAGACAGAGTTGCAGAAGGAACCAGGTATGGTCTGGAGAACCAGGACTGAAGCTTTGCATCTTGGGTTCAGCTCTGCCCCCAGCCCAGGCCGGATCCTTGCCCCCCCCCCCCAAAACAGAAGTGGAGCCGCTGCTGTTGAAGGGGTGCTGCTGG
>NW_020693890.1:0-2913 GCF_002925995.2 Terrapene triunguis
ATGCTCAAAGGAATCACTTAGCAGCAGTGTGGGTGTGAAATCTCTACGTCTTGATTTTTTCCCCTTGCTGGTCCCCACTTCTCTATTGTTTATCTGTCTGGTTCTTTGATAGTTTCTGTTACATAACTAATTTTGCCAGGTGTACATCAGCTAAGGTGGTGGTGTTCGACTGGGTAAAGAATTATTTCACACTATGTTCGGATTGGTCAGAGAATTATTTTGTAATACTTCAGTAAAATGATTGGTTAAGGTAGAGCTAAGCAGGACTCAAGTTTCACTATATAAACTGGGGTCCAAAAGGAAGTTCTGGGGAACCAACTCCAGGACACAGCCCAGCATCAGCACTGCCAGACCTCAACATCCTGCCAATGACACCATGCAGAAGCTGGAGTCCCAGGATGACCTGATCCTGACTGGCCAGCAGGGAAAGTTCGTCTGCCTTATTGGGAGTGATGGGCATTGTATGAGTAGTGTGTGTATTCTGTTCTGGTAACTGTGACGAAGTGGGGGGGGGGGTGTTCTTGTTTTTTTTCAATGGTTTGCATGCAGAGGGGGTGGGACACAGTTTCCCTGGGTGTTACTGGTTTAACGAGGTGATGGGAGAGGGAGTTTGTTGTTACAGAGGACTGGGGACGGAACATGGGACCCCGGCCAATGGCCTGGAGAATGGATACCCCAGCGACTGGTGACCAGGAGTCCCAGCTTGGGAGTCACAGCTGGTTCTGGCCAGTGGGAAGACAATGGGCTGTGAAGAGAGGACCCCGGGACCTGAACAAGTGGTTCCAGCCAGAGGACAGAAGAGAGGAGAGGCGGCCCAAGCGACCCTGTTTACCTGGAGAGAAGACAATGGACAGAGGCGGGGCTTGGAGGAGGTGATATCGGATGCCCAGCTGGGAAGCAGGGGGGCTCAGGACTGGAGAGGGAGAGCAGGCAGAGCCCACCTGGATGCAGGGGAGACTTGGATGTGCTGTGCTGAGGGAGGGCAGGCCCGAGGGCCCTGAGAGTTTCCTATGCTGTGTTCAGACGCTCAGTAAACCCTCCTGTTTTACACTGGCTGAGAGTGGCTCCAGTCTAGAGAACAGGGTTGCATTATTCCCTCTGGGAGGGGAGGCCTTGGGGGTCCAGAGCAAGTGGACTCTCTGAGGGGGTCCACGGCAAGAGACAGGTGTGCTAAGGCTCAGAGAGGTGCGGTTCCAGGGGCTGGAGGGGCTTAACCCCCAAGAGAAAGTGGACCCCCGAGAAGGGCTGTCACACTGAAGGGGGTTTCCCCCAGGGACTGCACGGACCAAGAGTGGGCACGACCTGTGAGTCCATGACAGTAACTGTTAATAAACAGAGGTTAAGGATATTTCTGTGTGATGCTCTTTCACTGGGAAAGACCCTGCAAACCTGCAGAGTGTGAGGTGACGCCCTGAGCCCACGAAGGGTGAGGCTAGGTGCCTAAATTAAGAGGGTTACGCCTTGAGCCCCAGGAGCAGGGTAAAGGTGGGTGCCCTAGAGCATGAGGGGAACGAAGCCTGAACCCTGCTGTCTCTAAGAGGACGAAGGGAGCTCAGCCTTGGCAGCGCAGCCCGTCCTTGGTCTCCCTGCTCAGGCAGTTCTGGTCTGCGTGACATGGGCCTTCCTGACCCTCTACCAACTAAACAGGCCCCAACACTCTAGTGGTACCTTGATGGGGCCCAGTCAGCACGTACCAAGCCAGACTCCTAGCTCAGCGGGGTAAATCCAGAGCAGTCACATTGATTTCAACAAAGTTCTCCCACATTTTCACCCGCGGATTCAGGTATTTATTTTACGCTGTCGTAGGAGAATCGATTGGCTCAGCGAGCCAGCCTGTGTAACAGCAGCCGCTGGCCCCACTGCTACTGTGTCCCCCGAGAGCTACCCAGCCCAGGCCCAGGCAGCCGGCACGGAGCAGGGGTGACATTTGCATTGTAGCAGCTTCTACAGACAAGGGGCTAGAGATCAAAGCTATTTAACCCTACAACGATGAGGGCCCCCAAGAAAACGACTCTGCCAGCACTGCCTGCTGCTAACACGCCCATCACCCTAGCCTCCGGGCTCCTGCAGGGGCTGCGATTTATCCTGCAGCCTCCTCTGAGCTGACGACAGTTCATTGCTACAACCCATTAACCTCAGGCTGACAGACAGGAGACAGGTCTCCCTTCAGAGCCAGCCCCTCTTTAATCAAGCCAGCCACAGGGAGTGCTGTGGAGCTCAAAGGCACAATTATCTTTGCTCTCCCCCCTACACACAGGGTGTAGCTCACAGGCCCCAAGATCCAGGTTCAGAGAAGAGGGTCCAAGCCCCATCGCCGGGCATAGGCACCAACTCAGTGGGTGCTCTGGGACTGGAGCACCCACGGGGAAAAATTAGTGGGTGCTCTGCACCCACTGGCAGCAGTCAACTGTTGACAAGGCCCGTGGGGGCCAGCGGGCCCCATCAGCTGTTCGGTGGGGCTTTGGGGGGGACCGATCTGCAGTTTTTTGCAGAGCAGGGAGCAGCTGCCGATCAGCTGTTTCCGGCTCTGATCTGCTGTGCTAGGGTTACCATCCATCCGGTTTTCCCCGGACATGTCCGGGTTTTTCAGCCTTAAATGGCCGTCCGGGGGGGATTTCTAATTAAGTAGAAAGGTCCGGGATTTCCCCTCCTGCGGAGTGTGGCGCGGCTGATTGGACGCCTGGCCTGATGGAAAGCCGCTCGCAGCCACTAGGGCCTCTAGCAGCCAGAGTCCCTCCCCTTCCCCCGCTCCCTCCCCCTCCTCCCCCACAGAGCAGGCAGTGTTGGAATCCACGTGGAGCTCACAGTTCTCCCTCTGCTGGGTGAGTGGGGGAGGGGGGCAGGCGGGGGTGTGTGTGTAGAGGCTGCAGGGTCAGGGCAGGCGGGGGGAGCAGAGGCTGCGGGGGGGGGGGG
>NW_020693890.1:3013-5991 GCF_002925995.2 Terrapene triunguis
GAGGCTGCGGGGGCAGGGCAGGCGGGGGGAGCAGAGGCTGCAGGGGGTGTGTGTGCAGAGGCTGCAGGGGCAGGCAGGCAGGGGGTGGGGGGGTGCAGAGGCTGCAGGGGCAGGGCAGGCGGGGAGGAGCAGAGGCTGCAGGGGCGGGGGGGCGCAGAGGCTGCAGGGTGAGGCGGAGCAGGGCAGGCATGGGCATAGGGGCTGCGGGGCGAGTGGGGAGCAGGGAAGCACTTAGCAACCCCCAACCAAGATCAGAGTGGGAGGGAGAAGGAGGAATGCGGGGTGCTCAGAGGAGGGGGCAGAGTTGGGGCAGGGACTTTGGGGAAGGGGTTGGGATGGGGGCGGAGAAGGGGTGGGGTTGGGGCGGGGCCGGGGGCGGGGAAGGGGCGGAGTTGGGGCAGGGCCAGAGGCGGGGCCGGGGCCCCGTGGAGTGTCCTCTTTTTTAAATGTTTGAATATGGTAACCCTATGCTGTGCTGATCAGCTGTGGCCAAAACAGCTCTTTGCGGCAGGGCTGTTTAGCTGTTTTTTTGGCCACCAGCTAATCAGCAACGGGGACTCTCCTCCTGGGGCAGGGGCTGAGTGACCCCACCCCCACGGGTGCCGCCCCCCCTAAGATGAATCCTGAAAATAGTGCCCTGGTGTGATGGTCACTCTGTGCTGTTCATGTGAATCCTGCATTTTTGTATGCTGTGTTGTTGTAGCCCTGTTCCCAGGAAATTAGAGACAAGGTGAGTGAGGTAATATCTTTTATTGGAGCAACTTTTGTTGGTGAGAGAGAGAGAGAGAGAGAGACAAGTTTTGGAGCTTTCACAGAGTTCTTATTCCTGAAGAAGAGTTCTGTGAAAGCTCCAAAGCTTGTCTCTCTCACCAACAGAAGCTGGTCCAATAAAAGATATTACCTCATCCACCTTTTTTCTCTAATGTGAATAGCCTCCCTCCAAAACTGGCAGAGGTGCTTGGAGGAGGGGGCGGAGAGGAGCAAGCAGTGGGCAGGCGGGAAAAGGGGCAGAGCGGGGGTAGGGCCTAGGGAGAGGGTGGAGCAGAGGTGGGGTCTTGGGAGGGGGGCCTCGGGAGGGCACCCACCTGCAAACCCAAAAGTCAGCACCTATGTCGCCGGGGCCTGAATTTTAGCTTTCACAGAAACTCCATCAGGAGGAAATGATCCCACGTGATGGTCTCAAAGTCTCCACAAAGCCAATTGTGCGTGAAGTTAGGACTTCCCCTGAGACTCCCCTGCAAGCCAGACCTCATGCCCTAGGGCCAGCGCAAGGGAGCTGGAAACTGAAACTGACTAGGAACGAAAGCAAAACTGAGTGGGGGGGGGGGGAAGTATCACTGTTCAAAACCTGGAGTCAAAAGCAGAACAGAAGAGACTGAAAAAGGGGATTTCAGAGAAGCAGCCGTGTTAGTCAAGGGGATGGGGGGGGGGGGAGAGACATAACCCAGGGCCGGGCTGGCAAGCAAAGGACACCTACCTTGAAAGAATACTCTAGTTTGATGAGTAATGGAAAGTTGATGGCCTGGAGGATCTGTTTCTCGTTGAGGGTGTGCTCAATTTGTTTGAGCTTCACTACCTGGGAGAGAAAAGGAAATAGCAACATCAGATCTTCCTCTGCTGGTGCAGCACCCCCTGCGCCTCCCACACACTCCCCTCTCCTGCATCCCCACGCAGGGTTCAGCCCCAAATCCCTCCCCCGCACTGGGGATTCCATGGCTTCAAGCCAGATCTCCGTGGCAGCCCCCGGCGTCTCACCTTCTGTTTATCCAGGATCTTCATGGCATAGTGATTCCCAGTCTCTCTGTGTTTCACCAGCCTCGCCCTCCCAAATGAGCCCGTGCCCAGGGTCTTGATTCGATCAAACTGGCCATGTTCTGGAAGGGGGAAATAAACGTGATGGGGGGCTAGACTGGTCCTGGGGGCATCAGGAAGGAACCTGCCCAGGACAGTAGGATTTGCACTGCAAGACTGGAGGGGTCTTTAATGACCATGAGGGGTCAGAGCTTCAGTTTTTATAGCTCACCAGAAAGGCAGCCCCTCCAGGGTCAGCACTGACTGACAGGAGAGTGCCTCTTCCTGAGCCCCCCACTCCCTGCAGCACAGCACCCCCTAGCACAGCACAGGGGTTGTTCTTGAGAACATTGATATGAAGAATTGGCCCTGTCAACACTGGTTCTCCACCCTTCTCTTCATGTGTCATTATATAATGCCTGCATCTGTAACTTTCACTCCATGCATCTGAAGAAGTGAGGTTTTTTAGCCACAAAAGCTTATGTCCAAATAAATCTGTTAGTCTTTAAAGTGCCACCAGACTCCTTGTTGTTTTTGTGGATACAGACTAACACCCCCAATTGATATGAAGAAGTAGATGTCACATTTCACCACCAGAGGGCGCCAAAGGAAACCACTACATTTTTAATGAGACTTACAGTGGATTTGGGGCACAGTGTATAACCCGGTATCTCATGTCAGCCAGCAGGTGGCGCTGAGAGCCACACGTCCCCCGTCACTCATAGACTCTGTCATCACGTTCTGTGTTGTCTTCTCCAGAGCGCAGTGCGGCCAGTTCCACACGCTGCAGCAGGACCGCCACAGCTGACCCCACCTCCCCCTTGTCTCTGCTGTCCCAGAGGGAGGTGCTGTTCAGAGGGCGTTGAAATGGAGACTCACTTCCTGGGGACAGGAAAGGAAAAGCCCTGGGAGTGAGGAGTCTGGGGGTTTAGGTGCCATGTCCCGTGTGTTCCCAGGGGGCATCAGGCGTGTCAACCTCTCGCAGGTCAGGGGGCTGCAGTACTCTCAGAGGGGAAGCCCTTTACAAAGGGCATCCACTGAGGCCGACTTGGACAAACTGGAGAAGTGATCTGAAGTAAATAGGATGAAATTCAAGAACGACAAATGCAAAGTACTCCACTTAGGAAGGAACAATCAGGCGCACACATACAAAATGGGAAATGAATGCGGAAAGGGATCTGAGGGCC
>NW_020693891.1:0-3795 GCF_002925995.2 Terrapene triunguis
GGAAGAGTGAACCTGACAATCTCTGCACCTGAGGTCCAGCTTCTATCATGAGTACAATAATGGAGCCAAGGCTAAGAGAAAATACTTTCTAAACATCGAGAGAGTAAATGGACCATGAAAGACAAGCAGCATGGAGTTATTGGGGGGCAGGGGGAGTCTTGCAAGATGAACAACATTGGTGAGGGGAGGGGGTTGTTTCAGAATAAGAAAATAAGTGGAAAAGTGGTAGGTGTAATAAACTTTAGCTTTTAGTATTGAGCATTTGAAACAGTCAGAGAATATATGTGCCAAATTAGAGCCAATCAGCTTGGCTAATGAGCACTGTCGTGACCTGAAAACTGTCCGAAGGACCATAAATAAGGGTAATTATAGACAACAAGGTAGCTAATTGGCGGTTAAAGATTTTTAGTGACCCTCAGCAGGGGATGGCTGCAGGAGTTGGCACAGGATTCTATCACATTTAACAGCTTCCACAGTAACAATCTGGATGAGGACATGCAAGTAGCACATTAATTAACGTTAGAGATGCCACTAAACTGTGCTAGCATGAACCAGTGTAATGGGATCTAGAGAGATTAGAATTATGGACAGAAAATAAGATAAGATTCAGCTGGGGAAAATGTAAGGCAATACATCTAGATAAAAAAGACATGAAACACAGACCTACAATAAGAATAGAAACCAGGAAAGAGTCATGTTCACACAGGGTGAGGGGAGATAAGGAACAGCAGACTAGATCTGCATTTGCAAAGTGATATGATAGCAAAAATAACCAGTGCAGTTTTGAGTTGTATACAGAGGCACCACATCATGGACGGAAAAAATTTAGGTTGAGCAGTAGAAATATTTTTTCCTGATGGCAAGATCTCTCAGGCCTGGTCTACACTAGGCTTTTATGTCGAATTTAGCGCCGTTATATCGAATTAACCCTGCACCCGTCCACACCAGGAAGCCATTTAGTTCGACATAGAGCTCTCTTTAAATCGATTTCTGTAATCCTCCCCAACGAGAGGAGTAGCGCTAAATTCGAAATGGCCATATCGAATTAGGCTAGGTGTGGATGGAAATCGACGCTAATAGCTCCGGGAGCTATCCCACAGTGCACCACTCTGTTGACGCTCTGGACAGCAGTCCGAGCTCGGATGCTCTGACCAGCCACACCCCCGGGAAAATTTGAATTCATTTTCCTGTCTGGGCAGTTTGAATCTCAGTTCCTGTTTGGACATCGAGGTGAGCTCAGGAGCAGTGGCAACGATGCAGAGCTCTCCAGCAGAGATGGCCGTGCAATCTAATAGAAAGAGGGCCCCAGCATGGACTGATCGGGAAGTCTTGGATCTCATCGCAGTGTGGGGCGATGAGTCCGTGCTTGCCGAGCTGCGCTCCAAAAGAAGGAATGCTAAGATCTACGAGAAGATCTCCAAAGCCATGGCAGAGAGAGGCTACAGCCGGGATGCAACGCAGTGCCGCGTGAAAATCAAGGAGCTGAGACAAGGCTACCAAAAAACCAAAGAGGCTAACGGACGATCCGGATCCCAGCCTCACACATCCCGTTTCTACGAGGCACTGCATTCCATCCTGGGAGCGGCCGCCACCACTACCCCACCCCTGACCGTGGACTCCGAGGATGGGATATTGTCCACGGCCGGTTCCTCATCGGACATGTTAGCGGACGGGGAAGATGAAGAAGGAGATGAGGAGGACGAGGCAGTCGACAGCGCTGGCACCGCTGATTTCCCCGACAGCCAGGAGCTCTTCATCACCCTTACCGAGATCCCGTACCAACCGTCCCCATCCCTTACCCCGGACACAGAATCAGGGGAAGGATCAAGCAGTAAGTGCTGTAAACATGTAAACATTTATTTAAAACAGAACGGTAATATTTATACTATTAACAATGTATATTTATAAAAGTGCTGTAAACTAGTAAAAAAATAATCAGGTACAAAACAGGAATATTTACAAAGGTAACAAATGGGTTTTCATGATTTCTCTGTCTTAGGCTGTTCTCAATTTAGTCCCAAGTATTTTAAAAAATTTTCACAATGTCCGTTACTCCATGATTCCGAGGCCCAAGACGCTCCACTCCATAGTCCCAGTGCACCTAGGCGAAAATCCGGTCAATGTGGCCGGGGATTGACGAGAAATCCTCGTAGGAGAACTCCTCGTAGGTCTCGTGGAGGTAGATCTCAAGCCTGTTTATGAGGTTCCGGGGTAGGGCGATCTTAGTGGGCCCTCCGTGGTAGCAGACATGTCCCCTCCACGCCACAATCAAGTACTCGGGGATCATGGCCCGACATAGCATCGCGGCATACGGCCCCGGTTTCTGCATGCTTTCCCGCAGCATGCGTTCTTTCTGGGTGTCCGGGATCCTCAGGAGGGTGATGTCGCTCATGACGCCCTGCTTTGAATTAGGGAGGGGGATGTTAGTATTGGGACTGCTTTACAGCCACGCGGTGGAGGGAGAGGGGCAGCATACAGGGATCTTTCCCTGGGACAGCCGCGAGGGGGTGGGACAGGGGCAGAGTTGATGCTGTCCTGATTGCTGGCAGCAGAGACTGGCATTGCTTTCAATGTGAAAGGAGGCCAGTGCTACTGCTGGAGTTTTAAGCAGCCACAAGTCTACGGCTTACCATTATTGCCCGCTCCAGAAGTTCAGGTCTCCAGCCACAGTTCTCTGATCACTCCAAGACCACCGCAAGTCCACAGGCACTGAAGGCGACGGCCGAAAATTCGACCTTGTCCTGAGTGCGCATGTGAGAGGTGCAGTGCATGGTCTTGTTCACAGAGAAAGACTAGGTTCTTTGTATACAATTTCATTTATCTGTCTCAGGAATTCACTCCCTTTTTACAATTCACACAGACACATCTGCGACTGTCTCCCAACCCAGCCTGTCAGCACACTCCCAGAGGCTAGCGCAGATTAGGCGGAGGAAGAAGAAGACGCGTGAAGACATGTTCTCAGAACTAATGGGCTGCTCCCGAGCCCAGGCAGCCCAGCAGACACAGTGGAGGGAGAACTTGTCACAAATGCACCGAGCAGTCATGGAACGGGAGGAGAGGTGGCGTCAGGAGGACCAACAGGCTACTGAAAAGCTGCTTGGACTAATGAGGGAGCAAACGGACACGCTCCGGCGCCTTGTGGATGTTCTGCAAGACCGGAGGCAGGAGGACAGAGCCCCGCTGCAGTCTATCTGTAACCGCCCTCACCCGCCACCAAGTCCCACACCACCCTCACCTAAAGTCCAAAGAAGGAGGGGCGGCAAGGGACGTTAAAACTTTCAGTCAACCCCTGCAGACTGCTCTAGCACTAGAAGGCTGACATTCCCCAAAATTTCATAAGTCCTTTCCTACCCACCTCACACAAGCCCCCGTCCAAGTTTCACCCCCCACGTTTCATGTCTGGTTCGCAATAAAATGTTTGTTTCTGTTCATTGCTGTTTCAGTCAGGTTCTTTTGAGGGAGAGTCTGTCTGGAGGGGGGAAGGGGCTTGGTAATTGGACAGGACAGTCACCTTTAGCAGGGTACAGAGGCGGTGTCAGGTCCAGCATCAGGACACATACACAGTGCAGTCACTGGTTACCCTGGTCAGTCTGGGAGGTGTTTTTCATGTTCTGGGGGGGGGGGTTTGCTCTGTGACTTTGTGGCGGGGGAGGGCAGTTACAGATCTTATGCAGCGATCCTTATCCTGGCTCACAGATCCACGCAGCAGGGGATCTGTAACCCTACCCCCCCTGCCAGAAAGTCACACAGCCGACACATACACACAGTCCCCCCCAGGAGTGCTGGCAGGCTCCA
>NW_020693892.1:0-2075 GCF_002925995.2 Terrapene triunguis
CAGAGAAGCAGAGAACACATAACCAAAGAGTTTCTTCCTGCAGTGCAAAGACAACAAAAACCAGGGCAGGGAATTATACATACGTGATGAGGATCGACTGATTCTCCCGATCTGTGAAAGAGACAGAACCAAAGCGACTTTTAAAAGAATTACTAAGTAACATTGAACTCACTGAAAACTGAAAGAACGAGGAGTACTTGTGGCACCTTAGAGACTAACAAATGTATTTGAGCATAAGCTTTCATGGGCTAAAACCCACTTCATCGGATGAATGCAGTGGAAAATACAGAGTTGGCAACGGGCTTTGTTGCAAGGATAGGTTCCTGGATTAGTGTTTTTGTTGTGTGGTGTGTGGTTGCTGGTGAGTATTTGCTTCAGGTTGGGAGGCTGTCTGTAAGCGAGGACTGGCCTGTCTCCCAAGATCTGTGAGAGTGAGGGATCGTCCTTCAGGATAGGTTGTAGATCCTTGATGATGCGCTGGAGAGGTTTTAGTTGGGGGCTGAAATTGACCGTTGCCAACTCTGTCCACATATCTATTCAGGGGACACCATCATAGGACCTAATCACATCAGCCACACTATGAGAGGCTCGTTCACCTGCACATCTACCAATGTGATATATGCCATCATGTGCCAGCAATGCCCCTCTGCCATGTACATTAGCCAAACCAGACAGTCTCTACGCAAAAGAATAAATGGACACAAATCAGACGTCAAGAATTATAACATTCAAAAACCAGTCGGAGAACACTTCAGCCTCCCTGGTCACTCAATTACAGACCTCAAAGTCGCAGTACTCCAACAAAAAAACTTTAAAAACAGACTCCAACGAGAAACTGCAGAATTGGAATTAATTTGAAAACTTTTAATTTGCACCATTAAATTAGGCTTGAATAAAGACTGGGAGTGGATGGGTCATTACACAAAGTAAAAACTATTTCCCCATGCTAATTTTCCTCCCCTACTGTTACTCATACCTTCTTGTCAACTGTTGGAAATGGGCCATCCTGATTATCACTACAAACGTTTTTTTCTCCTGCTGATAATAGCCCACCTTAATTGATACTCTCGTTATAGTTAGTATGGCAACACCCATTTTTTCATGTCCTCTGTCTATATATATCTTCCTACTGTATTTTCCACTGCATGCATCCGATGAAGTGGGTTTTAGCCCACAAAAGCTTATGCTCAAATAAATTTGTTAGTCTCTACGGTGCCACAAGTACTCCTCGTTCTTTTTGCTGATACAGACTAACACGGCTACCACTCTGAAAACTGAAAACTGAGTGAAACAAATAAATGCTGGGATTTGCAAAGGGGCCTCAGGGCATCAGGCAACTAACTAAAAGTCCACAGGAATAAATAATAAATATAAGCTCATGCAGATCAATAGAACCATCACAGGATACTTATACCCACTTCCCTTTCACAGAATTCCCTCTTACAGAAATCTGATGAAGCTATTTATATCTCTGGACAGCAAAGGGTTATACAGAATAATGACCTGATCCTCAATTTATAACCATCTGCATAGCACCAGTGCAAAAAGAGTGCAAAGTGTGTGTGCATTACCACACAAGTGTAGGGGAGTGGAGAATTTTGATGCACCACTTTCCACAAGTGTAAATGACACACAAGATGCAGAGTCAGGAAGAATCAGGCTTCCTGAGAACAGAGTGTCATGATTTTTGGCAGTTCTTCTTTGGTCCCAGCTAGAGCCAGAATGTGCAGAAGCAGATATGGACATTCTGTACTTTTTCCATTAACCACATGCTTGTGAACTTCTGAAAAGGTTTGCTTTGGGTTCTCTGAGAGCTGGACTAATGTTTGGGTCAGGTTCAGTTTGTCTTTGGACGAATTCGTGTTTGCACATTGCTAGTTTTCAATGTTTTTGGTGTCTTTAGCTGCATGTCATATTTCCCGGAAAGAAGCTTGTGATTCCTCATATGAAATTTTCACTCTATAATCACTTTTCAGGAGTTGAGCCACTCACCGGTTAACATGAACTGATAGGCGTTGTCAGAGATGGAGAAGATGTGGGGAGGGGCCTCTTGACGCTTTTTGCCCCTGTAGGCA
>NW_020693893.1:0-6436 GCF_002925995.2 Terrapene triunguis
AAATAACCAGTCCACCAGTGCGGAGCCTGTCATTCCGGGAGTTTAGAAGCATCATTTGCATCAGAACACTAAACCCGCCCCCCGCCACAGTCTGCGTCCCCGGTTTAAAATATTCCCGCGAAAACAGCAATACAGACAACGGTGTTCATTAACAAAATAGAAATGATTTTATTTTTTGGGAAGGGGAAGGGGGTGAAGGGGGTAAGTAACTGGAGAGGATAGTCCAAATGAACTGGGTAAAGAAACGGGGGCAGGTTCAGCTTTTCTGTCCACAAACTGAAAAGTCACTGGTTGCCCTGCTCACTCAGGAACCTAGCTTTCAAAGCCTCCCGGATGCACAGGGTGTCCCGCTGGGATCTTCTAATCGCCCGGCTGTCTGGCTGGACGTAATCAGCAGCCAGGCTATTTGCCTCTAGCTCCCACCCCGCCATAAAGGTCTCCCCCTTGCTCTCACATAGATTGTGGAGCACACAGCAAGCTGCAATAACGATGGGGATATTGGTTTCGCTGAGATCACAGCGAGTCAGTAAGCTTCTCCATCTCCCTTTGAGACGGCCAAAAGCACACTCCACCACCATTCTGCACTTGCTCAGCCGGTAGTTGAAGAGTTCTTTTTCTGTGTCCAGGGCGCCAGTATAGGGCTTCATGAGCCAGGGCATTAGCGGGTAGGCTGGGTCCCCGAGGATGACTGTAGGCATCTCCACATCCCCAAGAGTTATTTTGTGGTCTGGGAAGTAAATACCTTCCTGCAGCCGTCTAAACAGACCAGAGTTCCTGAACACGCGAGCGTCATGAACCTTGCCCGGCCATCCGACGTAGATGTTTGTAAACCGTCCCCGATGGTCCACCAGTGCTTGCAGCACCATTGAAAAGTAGCCCTTTCTATTGATGTACTGGCTGGCCTGGTGGTCCGGTCCCAGGATAGGGATGTGAGTCCCATCTATAGCCCCACCGCAGTTTGGGAATCCCATCGCGGCAAAGCCATCTATGATGACCTGCGCGTTTCCCAGGGTCACTACCTTTGGGAGCAGTACCTTGACGATTGCCTTGGCTACTTGCATGACAACAACCCCCACGGTAGATTTGCCCACACCAAAGTGGTTCGCAACCGACCGGTAGCTGTCCGGCGTTGCAAGCTTCCAGAGGGCTATGGCCACTTGCTTCTCAACTGTGAGGGCTGCTCTCATCCTGGTATTCTGGCGATTCAGGGCAGGGGACAGCAACTCACAAAGTTCGAGGAAAGTCCCCTTCCGCATGCGAAAGTTTCGCAGCCACTGGGATTCATCCCAGACCTGAAGCACTATGCGGTCCCACCAGTCCGTGCTTGTTTCCCGGGCCCAGAATCGCCGTTCAACAAAATCCACATGCCCCATTGCCAACGTCATGTCCTGGGCGCTGGGGCTCGTGGTTTCTGACAGCTCTGTGCCACTCTCCGACTTCAGGCTCTCACGGCGGTGCCGTAGCCTCCTCGCCCGATTTCTCTGCATCTGCCTCAGGGAAAGGTGTATGATAAGCTGCGAGGTGTTGAGAACGGCCACAAGTGCAGCGATGGTCGCAGCGTGATCCATGATCGCAGTGCTGTGGCGTCCGCGCTGTCACTGACCAGAAAAGTGCGCGAACTGATTTCCCGCCGGCGCTTTCATGGAGGGAGGGAGGGCGTTAGTGACGGACGGATGACGACACATTTTTTTACCCAGAAGGCATTGGCGGCTCGACCCAGAATTCCGATGGGCAGCGGGGACTGCGGGAACTGTGGGATAGCTGCCCACAGTGCACCGCTTCCAATATCGACGCTCGTCCCGTTAGTGTGGACTCACAAAGTCGAATTACTGTCCTTAGTGTGTCCTTAGTGTGGACACACACGTTCGACTTTGCAATATCGATTCCACATATTCGATTTAAGTAAAATCGAATTACCCTCGTAGTGTAGACATACCCTTAGGGCCCTGAACTCAGTTCTTACAAGAAATCAATCATTGCCGGACACCTAGTAATCACAATAACCTAGAGTGACTGAGTACAAATATGAAAGATTTCTCTTTTTCTCAGCATTTTCCTTCTGTTCACATATAAAAATAGTCTTCACTTAAAAACACATTTATTAAGTTAAACTTGTATTGTTTAATCTGTACGGCAGGAGTAGTCAATAGGCGCATCATGGGCCAAATCCCGACAGCCAGACGCTTTTGAACGGACCCCAAAATCTTTTTATTTACTTATTATCGTTATTTTTTTTATCATTATTTTCTTGAGTCTGGACCTTAACTATACCTTGACCAAGAAATTTGGACCTTGACAAAAAATAACTGACTACCCCTGCTATAGGGTAACACACTACTTGAAAATGAAAGATACGAGTCTGCATCAAAAAGAGAATTAAGTGGAAGATCTTTTGCCGAAAGGATAGCCATAGAAACAGTCCTCACTTGAAAATTACAGTTTGTATTTGATTTTGATCATTCTTTTGGAAAATAATTTTTTCTAAAAATATTTGGAAGCCTGACTGGATTTTTTGAGATCAACATTTCGTGATTCTTCTCTGAATTGCAAGTCTCCTCATAAGACTAATAGTTAAGGCCAACAGGCAGTGTAATGTCTTAAACAACTCCCTGATAAATGTGAGCTAGACAAGTCAGAAAAACATTATGATCTCAAAGATGAATTAAAATGCTTTTGTGAATATCATTTTATTGCACAATGATATTAGTCATCTCATCACACCCACAATGGACTACAGTAGCATGAGCACATACACTTTATGTGGCTAAAATTTCATTCTTCACATAAGGAAGTGTGCATTCTGATATTAAAAATGATAGAGGAGAAGGAGAATATTCCCCCATGGAGGCTTCAGAGCTTTATAAAGATAATTAGTTGGAATACACTGTTTAGAAGCCAGCAATAAAAGCCACCACCAACAAGAGTCAGTAGTTGTGGGTGAACTTAAGCAAGAGTAGGAAAATGAGGACTTTAGCCTTACTTGCTAAAATTTCTCTTCTTGGCGATGATATGCTCAGGAGTGGCAGATCCTTCTCTTGCAGGATTCAGAGACAGCACAGAGCTCTGTCCAACAGGTAGATTTTACCCGTAAGGACCCACCCATGCAGAGCTTGCCAAAACACACTACTTGCAAGACTGAACAGCACTCTCCAAATCAAGAGTTTAGCTGCCCAGTTGCTCTTGCAAAGGGAAGACTTTTTTGTGGGCATGTCTTTAAGAAGGCTGTCCCCAGCTGAACACAGCTTTCTGCCGCTTCTGAAGCCTGCCGCAGAAGATACACCTAGACAAGGGTCTGCTGGTCACAAGAGAAATGTAACCATACAGTATATTTAACAGAGGAATAATGGACAGAAGATTGCTTTTTTTTAACTTTATTTCTATTGATTTAATTTTTGTAATGTATAAACAATACAAAGGACAATCTAACTTATAATGTTTTGTGAACTGTGAATCTTAAAGCTGTTTAAGATCTCAAATCTTTACTACATAGGCAGAAAATTACAAATAAATACACTTCAAAGCTAAACTCTTGGGAAATCCTTAACTTGCTAAAATGTGAGATGGCAGGTCCTTAAAAGTTCTCTCTCTCCTGGTCGAGCCATTGACCATGCAAAATTACAGATAGTGCCTTGCCTTAAGGTTCTGCAATCTCATGGATCACTTGGGCAGCTGCTCTGAACCTAACTCACCTTTTAACCACTTCAAAATTCTTTAACAAAGCATAGGCTGGCAAAACGCTCATCTCTCTGTTCCCACAGTCAGTCACTCTCTCTAGCCCTCTTTTCACCATGAGGCCACAGACAACCCATCAATCTGTAGCATCTTACCTGAGCAAACTTGTGTATTTGTTCTACTACAGCTGCAAAGAGAGCGTGGACACTTTCATCAATTAGACTCTGCATGTAATGTACAGCTTCTTCGTCAGAGAGGTCCAAACGGAACTTGTCCTGCACCTGGTAGGAAGAGATTAGAAAGATCAGCCCTTTTATACAGAAAGAAAACTCTGGCCCTGTAATTGTAGAATTCCATTTTTACTGTATTTATATACAAAACAAGGAAAATTCCATCTTCCAAGCAGCACACACAGCTGCCACTGGACTCAGCACAATTGGGGCTGCCAGCTTTGGTTGGATGAATTCCTGGTGGTTTCATCACATGACATTATCTTTAATTAAAAAATAATCTTTCATTCCTGGAGACTCCAGCACAATCCTGGAGGGTTGGTAACCCTAAGCACAACTGAGCTGTGGACAAGTATCTATGGGCAGAAGAATTCAATCCTATCATTCTGTATGTATTTCTTGGGCCGAGGGTGAAGGGAAAACATCTGAAAGACCATCCATATTTAAAATAGAAAGAAAATCCTATTACTGAATCACCTTCTGGGTGTGGTGTTCTGTCCCATCCAGTGGCACCGAGACCACGTAGAGAGAGAGATAAAATGAGGCTGTTCTACAGCCTTAGCTAAGAAGCAGTTGGCTTTTAGCTCATACGGTAGAGGCTCATGCACTAAGCTCCAGAGATCCCCAGTTTGATCCCGCCTGCCGACGACCAGGCTCTGGCGGTGTTACAATAGTCTAATTCCAAAGCAAAAGTCATTTCTCCCAACAACCGAAATCAAATAAAAAAAATCATTTTGGAAATCTGATTTTGGTGAAATGGCCAATCTATTAACACAAAGTTTCAAAACTGGCAGCCTACTCGGTGCTCAGGTAGAGCAATGGGTGCCACTACAAGACCCTACATAAACAGTGGTTGTAAGTAAGCGTAGCATTCATTATGAGACACATCAGATTTAATCTCTACATGTGGGCGAGCAAAAGCTCTTTGTTTTATTGCGAAAACGCAGCTGAAATACACCTCTACCTCGCTATAACGCTGTCCTCGGGAGCCAAAAAATCTTAGCGCGTTATAGGTGAAACTGCGTTATATCGAACTTGCTTTGATCCACCGGAGTGCGCAGCCCCGCCCCCCCCAGGGCACTGCTTTACCACGTTATATCTGAATTCGTGTTATATCGGGTCGCGTTATATCGAGGTAGCGGTGTATTTTGGATGGTCCTAATAGTTGTTGAAAGCCTGCGAAGTTCCTTTTGCCTAAAGTTAAATTAAGAATAAATTGTCTTTTTGAAACTGTAAGGCAATTAAGTAAAGAATATGGAATCAGTGTAAGGATGAGCACATCACTCCTATGAAAACCAATTTCCATATGGTAGATGAGAATTTGATTAACTCAGATTACATCCTTCATATGTAAACAGTTGATTGGAGACATTGCTACTCTTACCTTGTTTGTTGTTTTGACAGCAGCATATTTTAAATAGGATACAAAAATGGTTTGCCCAGTACTTACAAATTGTACACAAACTAAATGCTGAGATAGGGTTACCATTCGTCCGGATTCCCACGGACATGTCCGGCTTTTCTCAGTTAAAAATAGCGTCCGGGGGGAATTTGGTAAATGTCCGGACTTCCCCCCCCATGCAGAGTGCGCGCCGCTGACAGGGCAGCCGGCCGGATGGTGCCACTTGCATGGGGCTCCGGCAGCCAGAGAGAGCCCCTCCTCTCCCCTGCAGCTGAGATCACTCCCCTCCTCTCTCTCCCTCCCTCCCCCGCCGGCCGGTCGTTCGCAACGGGCCTCCGGCAGTCTGGAGCTCCTCCCCCTGCCCAGCGCGCCGCTCCGCAGCACTCTGCGAGGGCGGGAACTGGGCTATGCGCTCTGTGGGGGAGCGCGGCAGCGTGTCAGGCTGTGTGTGGAGCTCGACACGCTGTTCTGAGTGGCACGGTAAGGGGGCCAGGGGGTCGGAGAAGGGGCAGGGAGGTTCTGGAGGGGGTAGTCAAGAGACAGGGAGCAGGGGGAGGGTTGGATGGGTCGGGAGTTCGGGGGGGGCTGTCTGGGGGGTTGGGGGTGTAAGGTTTTGGGTAGTCAGGGTACAGGTAGGGGGTAGGGTCCTAGGGGGGCAGTTAGGGTGGGGGGGGTCTCAGGAGGGGGCAGTTAGGGGACAAGGAACAGGGCTCTTAATGGCTCTCCATGCGTCTCTGGACCCTCTCAGCTGTCGGGCTTGGACGGAAACATTGCCTGAGGGTAGTGAGAGAATGGGTTATCGGTGAGGTGGGGGTGGGCGTGAGCCCGGTCAATAGGGGCAACCCCTACCAAGATCTGAGCCTTTTCTCACACGCCCGTTAGAGCTCGACATTATGCTGTTTGGGACCCCTCTTTGAGGAAAGCCTCTGGATTGCAAGTCCCACCGCTACCTCCTCGTGGTGAGAGCCGGTAACTGGCTTGGATAGCCAGGCGGATTGCGGAGGACGAACCCACATCCCACATTCAGTGGGGTGTGGGACGGGGTTGGGCAGCCCCATATGGTGCCACATGGATGCCCCCCTGGTAAGGGTAGCCTCCCCCAGGTACGGGTTGACTCCCCCTGGTAAGGGTT
>NW_020693894.1:0-7891 GCF_002925995.2 Terrapene triunguis
GCCCCGGGCTGGACCACAGTGGAGTGGGTGGGCCTGTGTTCCCCCCTGCCACCCCACGCCGGGTGGGGGTCTCTCCTCCTCCCTGCCTAGGGCCAGGACTACCCCAAAGCGACCCAGCCCCTGCTATAAGGCCTGGGCCGCTGTTTGACTATTTGTTTGCTGCCCTGCCCTGCGGCCTGGGCCGCCACAAACTGACCCAGCCCTGGTTAAGGGCCTGGGCCTCTGACAGACTGTTTGCTTGCTGCTCACTCCCTGCCTAAGGGACTGAACCCTAAACTGTTATTAGTTTTGTAGCGGGGCGGCCCGGCTCCCAACCGCCCCTGGAAGGGACGAGCCCCCCCGGAACATCTACACGTGGTGGCCCGTACGGGGAGATCCACCCAGGATGTGGGCACGAACTCTCGACTCCGGGGAGAGAGGGGCCGGGGGAGAAAGATCCCCTCCCGAGAGATGGATCTGTCCCAGCTCTTGGCCCTGGTGACGGAAACCCAGGAGCGGCAGCAGGCGGCCCAGTTGCAACAGCAAAAGGAGCAGCAGGCCGCACAGCTGCAGCAGCAGCTCGTGGAGCAGCTGGGAATGCAGCGGAACCAGCTCGTTCAAGACTTAGTCACCCAGCAGCAGGACTTCCAGCGGCAATGTCTCCAGCAGCTCGCGGCTGCGCTGGCCCCAACCTGGAGAGGCGCAGCCGGGACCACACGGCCCAGCCCCCCGATCCGGCTGACGAAAATGGTACCCGGAGATAACCCTGAAGCCTTTCTCATCACCTTCGAGCGGGTGGCTGTCGTCGCCGGCTGGGCCCCGGAGCTATGGGCTTCCATCTTAGCCCCGTACCTGACTGGGACGGCGCAGACGGTCTATCGAGGCCTGTCGGAGGAAGCAGCTCAAGGTTATAGCCAAGTAAAGGCTGCCATTCTGGACGCCCTGGATGTGAGTCCCGAGACTTTCCGCCAGCACTTTAGGAGTCTGACCTACCCCACGGGGGCCCGGCCTCGGCGGGTGGCCCAGGAACTCCGGGAAACCTGCAAGCGGTGGTTGCAGCCCAAGCGCCGAACGTCGGAGGAGTTAATGGAGCAGGTGCTGCTAGAGCAGTTCACCCACATTCTCCCTCCACGGGGTCGGGCCTGGGTCCTCTGCCACCGGCCAGTGACCCTGGCCGCCGCCGTGTCACTAATGGAGGACTTCCTCGCGTCTGAAACGCCGATAGGCCCGGGAGCCCGAGTAGCCCCACCAGCGGCGGAGCGCCCTAACCCCGAGAAGAAAGGGGCACCCGCTCGAGCGGATTCACGGGTTTCCTCCCGGTGAACCGAGGATTGGACTCGTGCCCCGGCGGCACCGGGCAACCCGCTCGATCCCCGACCCCCACAGGGCAGAGGGACCACCGAAGTCCGTCTGGAACCCACCCTGGGACTCGGCTCCAGACGGGACAGGCAACCCTGGGGCCCTGTTTCTCCTGCGGGGAGTACGGCCATCTCCAGCGGGATTGCCTGGGGCTGGAGTGTACCTTTGGTCAGGTCTGTGCAGGGGAGGCTCGTGCCCGTCCCTCCCAAGCGGCCAAGATCACCGTACCCGTGGTCATTGAGGGATACCCGACGGTGGCTCTCCTCGACTTGGGCTGCAGACAGACGCTAGTCCACCGACACTTTGGTCCCCTGGCTGACGCCCGACTGGGTGAAATTCGCCTACAGTGTATCCATGGGGACATACGGCCCTACCGGAGTACCCGGGCCCAACTAACGATTGAGGGGGTCACCCAATCAATGGTGGTGGGACTTGCCTCACGACTGGCATACCCCGTGATCCTGGGTCGGGACTGGCCGGAGTTTCCCGTGATTTTCCGCCGCCACGCAAGAGACGACCCGCGGGCCATGCCAGCCTTAGAAGGGGAGGCCCCCGAGAGCGAAGGAGAGGAGAGAGAAGCCCCCCGAGACCACCAGCTCGGCAGGAGAACCAGAGAACGCTCCCCCAGGGGCGGGGGAGGATCCCTCGCCCACCACGGACTTTTGCCGGGACCAACGGGCCGACCCCACACTTCAGCGGGTATACGAACAATTGGCCGTGACGGACGGGACTGTCCTCGACCTCGGTCGAGCGGCCCAGTGGCCACACTTTGAGTTGTGGCAGGAGTGCCTGTATCGGGTCGAACGGGACCCCCACACGGGGGAGACCCGGACCCAACTCCTCGTTCCCCGGTGTCATTGACGGTCCGTCATGAAGTTGGCCCACGACGTCCCTGCGGCTGGACACTTCGGTCACGAGAAGACCCTGGCCCGGATTTTGGGACGCTTCTTCTGGCCGGGGGTGTACCAGGAGGTCAAGAGTTATTGTAATTCCTGCCCGGGTTGCCAGTTGGCTGCCCCGGCGCGGACTCCCAAGGCCCCATTGATCCCGATGCCCCTAATCGAGACCCCCTTCGAGCGCGTGGCCATGGACCTGGTGGGGCCTCTTCCCAAGAGCAGTGCGGGGTTTCAATACATCTTAGTGATGTTGGACTATGCCACCCGATTCCCCGAGGCAATTCCCCTCCGGAACATTACAGCCCGCACTATCGCCGATGAGCTGGTGAAGGTTTTTGCCCGCGTCGGCCTACCCCGCGAGATCCTTACGGATCAAGGGACGAACTTTACTTCACGGTTGCTCCGGCAGGTGTGTGAGCTGCTGGGGGTCAAGCAACTGCAGATGTCAGTCTATCATCCCCAGACTGACAGGCTGGTCGAGAGGTTTAACCGGACCCTAAAAGACATGCTCCGGAAGTTTCCCCAGGAGGACCTGCGTCGATGGGACCAGGTACTCCCGCCCTTGCTCCTGGCGGTCCGAGAGGTTCCCCAGTCGTCGACGAACTTCTCGCCGTTCGAACTGCTGTACGGCCGTCGACCGCGGGGCCTATTGGACCTAATGAGGGAAACTTGGGAGCAAACCCCCTCACCGGCCCAAGGCCTCCTAAAGTAAGTGATCCAGCTCCAGGAGCGTCTTAAGCAGGCTGGAGACCGGGCCCGAGAGAATTTGAAAGCCGCCCAGGAGGCACAAGCCCAGACGTACAACCGAGGCGCCCAAACACGGGACTTTTTACCCGGAGACCGGGTATTACTCCTCCTCCCCTCCAGTGAGTCGAAGATGCTGGCTCACTGGCAAGGGCTGTATGAGGTAGTCCGGAAGGTGGGGCTGGTCACATATGAGATCAACCAGCCTGATCGGAAGAAGAGGATACAGCGGTACCATGTCAACCTGCTCAAGCCCTGGCGGGAACGGGAAGGGCTTTTGATTAACCCCTACCCACCAGAACCCGAGCTAGGGCCCCAGATAGCCCATACCCAGGACCCTGAGGAACCCCAACTGGGGGAGACCCTAACGGAGGACCAACTCAAGCAAACCCGGTGCCTCCTACAAGCCTTCCGTCACATTTTCACAGCCCAACCGGGAGCCACCACCCTGGTGTACCATAGGATCCAAACGGAGCTGGGGGTGGTGATTCGCGGCGCGACCAGGCCCTTGCCATATCACCGGAGATGCATCGTGGATGAGGAGGTACGGGCGATGCTGGACCTGGGGGTGATTGAACCCTCGCACAGCTGGTACCAAAGCCCGATGGCTCCCAACGGTTCTGCATCGACTTTAGGCGCGTGAATGCCATCTCCAAGTTCGATGCCTACCCCATGCCCCGGATAGAAGAGTTGTTGGCCCGGTTGGGAGGAGCTCGCTACATCACGACCCTTGACCTATTGGCAAATCCCCCTGGACCCTACTTCCAGGGAGAAAACTGCGTTCGCCACCCCTACGGGCCTATACCAGTTTACCCGAATGCCCTTCAGCCTGCATGGGGCCCCGGCCACATTTCAGCGCCTGATGGACCGCCTCCTCCAACTCCACCAAGACTACGCGGCGGCCTATTTGGATGACGTGGTCATTTACAGTCCACAGTGGGAGAACCATCTAGAAAAGGTCGCAGCCGTCCTGAGGTCCCTGCGGACAGCCGGGCTAACAGCCAACCCGAAGAAGTGCTGCATCGGCCGACAAGAAACTAAGTATTTGGGGTACGCTATCGGGCATGGACAGGTAAAACCGCTGGTGGACAAGGTGCAGGCCATTGAGACCTGCCCCTCGCCCACCACGAAATGGCAGGTACGCCAGTTTCTGGGGCTGGCGGGGTATTATCGACGCTTTATCCCCCAATTTGCAGCGATTGCCGCCCCCTTAACGGGGCTCCTGACGAAGGAAAGCCCCCGGCAAGTGGTCTGGACCCGCGAGTGTGACGAGGCCTTTCAAACCCTCAAAACAAGCCTCTGCCAAGAGCCAGTCTTATATAGCCCCGACTTTAACCAGGCCTTTGTCCTGCAAACCGACACCTCGGAAGTGGGACTGGGGGCGGTCCTCTCCCAAGAGGTCGGCGGGGAAGAGCATCCGGTCCTCTACATCAGTCGGAAGCTGTTCCCCCGAGAGAAGAACTATGTGGTGGTAGAAAAGGAAGCCCTAGCTGCGAAGTGGGCTTGTGACGCCCTACGCTACTACCTCCTAGGAGCCCCTTTCGTCTTGGTCACCGACCACTCTGCTCTTCAGTGGTTGGCCCGCATGAAGGACCATAATATGTGGCTGCAGCGGTGGTACGTGGTGCTGCAACCTTATGCCTTCACCGTTCGCCATTGGGCCGGGAAAGACCACGCGAATGCCGACTTCCTTTCCCGCCTAGGAGGTATGGAAGGGTCTGGCCCCGGTACCCGGGTGCCAGCCTTGAGGGGGGGAGCCGTGTAGCGGGGCGGCCTGGCTCCCAGCCGCCCCTGGAAGGGACGAGCCGGAACAGCCGCCAGAGTGGGCGGAGCCACCGCCGCCTGTCCCCGCCCCCCGGAAGTCAAGGGGCGGGACAGGAAGTATAAAGGCCAAGCCACAACGCTCAGTATCTGGCCGGCAGCGGGAGAGGACAGACGCTGGTGCCCGAGCTCCTGCCGGTCTGAGCCTGCCCAGAGCCCGGTACCCGGAAGAGGACTGGCCGAGCCTGCCCAGAGCCCGGTACCCGGAAGAGGACTGGCCGAGCCTGCCCAGAGCCCGGTACCCAGAGGAGCGGCCTGAGCCAACCCCTGCCGAGAGTCCGGAGGAACCGGCCAACCTACCCAGCGCTCGAGGCCCGGAGGAGCCCATGGTCTGGGACACGGTCGACGAGACTCAGGATATGCAGGTACCTATGGAGGAGGAGATGGGGAGTGGCCCGGGGATAGCAGACCCCGAACCTATGTCAGTGTGTTGCGGTCAGGATCCCCACTGACCCCGTGGCAGACGAACTGCTGCGGATAGGGCCCCGGGCTGGACCACAGTGGAGTGGGTGGGCCTGTGTTCCCCCCTGCCACCCCACGCCGGGTGGGGGTCTCTCCTCCTCCCTGCCTAGGGCCAGGACTACCCCAAAGCGACCCAGCCCCTGCTATAAGGCCTGGGCCGCTGTTTGACTATTTGTTTGCTGCCCTGCCCTGCGGCCTGGGCCGCCACAAACTGACCCAGCCCTGGTTAAGGGCCTGGGCCTCTGACAGACTGTTTGCTTGCTGCTCACTCCCTGCCTAAGGGACTGAACCCTAAACTGTTATTAGTTTTGTAGCGGGGCGGCCCGGCTCCCAACCGCCCCTGGAAGGGACGAGCCCCCCCGGAACATCTACACGTGGTGGCCCGTACGGGGAGATCCACCCAGGATGTGGGCACGAACTCTCGACTCCGGGGAGAGAGGGGCCGGGGGAGAAAGATCCCCTCCCGAGAGATGGATCTGTCCCAGCTCTTGGCCCTGGTGACGGAAACCCAGGAGCGGCAGCAGGCGGCCCAGTTGCAACAGCAAAAGGAGCAGCAGGCCGCACAGCTGCAGCAGCAGCTCGTGGAGCAGCTGGGAATGCAGCGGAACCAGCTCGTTCAAGACTTAGTCACCCAGCAGCAGGACTTCCAGCGGCAATGTCTCCAGCAGCTCGCGGCTGCGCTGGCCCCAACCTGGAGAGGCGCAGCCGGGACCACACGGCCCAGCCCCCCGATCCGGCTGACGAAAATGGTACCCGGAGATAACCCTGAAGCCTTTCTCATCACCTTCGAGCGGGTGGCTGTCGTCGCCGGCTGGGCCCCGGAGCTATGGGCTTCCATCTTAGCCCCGTACCTGACTGGGACGGCGCAGACGGTCTATCGAGGCCTGTCGGAGGAAGCAGCTCAAGGTTATAGCCAAGTAAAGGCTGCCATTCTGGACGCCCTGGATGTGAGTCCCGAGACTTTCCGCCAGCACTTTAGGAGTCTGACCTACCCCACGGGGGCCCGGCCTCGGCGGGTGGCCCAGGAACTCCGGGAAACCTGCAAGCGGTGGTTGCAGCCCAAGCGCCGAACGTCGGAGGAGTTAATGGAGCAGGTGCTGCTAGAGCAGTTCACCCACATTCTCCCTCCACGGGGTCGGGCCTGGGTCCTCTGCCACCGGCCAGTGACCCTGGCCGCCGCCGTGTCACTAATGGAGGACTTCCTCGCGTCTGAAACGCCGATAGGCCCGGGAGCCCGAGTAGCCCCACCAGCGGCGGAGCGCCCTAACCCCGAGAAGAAAGGGGCACCCGCTCGAGCGGATTCACGGGTTTCCTCCCGGTGAACCGAGGATTGGACTCGTGCCCCGGCGGCACCGGGCAACCCGCTCGATCCCCGACCCCCACAGGGCAGAGGGACCACCGAAGTCCGTCTGGAACCCACCCTGGGACTCGGCTCCAGACGGGACAGGCAACCCTGGGGCCCTGTTTCTCCTGCGGGGAGTACGGCCATCTCCAGCGGGATTGCCTGGGGCTGGAGTGTACCTTTGGTCAGGTCTGTGCAGGGGAGGCTCGTGCCCGTCCCTCCCAAGCGGCCAAGATCACCGTACCCGTGGTCATTGAGGGATACCCGACGGTGGCTCTCCTCGACTTGGGCTGCAGACAGACGCTAGTCCACCGACACTTTGGTCCCCTGGCTGACGCCCGACTGGGTGAAATTCGCCTACAGTGTATCCATGGGGACATACGGCCCTACCGGAGTACCCGGGCCCAACTAACGATTGAGGGGGTCACCCAATCAATGGTGGTGGGACTTGCCTCACGACTGGCATACCCCGTGATCCTGGGTCGGGACTGGCCGGAGTTTCCCGTGATTTTCCGCCGCCACGCAAGAGACGACCCGCGGGCCATGCCAGCCTTAGAAGGGGAGGCCCCCGAGAGCGAAGGAGAGGAGAGAGAAGCCCCCCGAGACCACCAGCTCGGCAGGAGAACCAGAGAACGCTCCCCCAGGGGCGGGGGAGGATCCCTCGCCCACCACGGACTTTTGCCGGGACCAACGGGCCGACCCCACACTTCAGCGGGTATACGAACAATTGGCCGTGACGGACGGGACTGTCCTCGACCTCGGTCGAGCGGCCCAGTGGCCACACTTTGAGTTGTGGCAGGAGTGCCTGTATCGGGTCGAACGGGACCCCCACACGGGGGAGACCCGGACCCAACTCCTCGTTCCCCGGTGTCATTGACGGTCCGTCATGAAGTTGGCCCACGACGTCCCTGCGGCTGGACACTTCGGTCACGAGAAGACCCTGGCCCGGATTTTGGGACGCTTCTTCTGGCCGGGGGTGTACCAGGAGGTCAAGAGTTATTGTAATTCCTGCCCGGGTTGCCAGTTGGCTGCCCCGGCGCGGACTCCCAAGGCCCCATTGATCCCGATGCCCCTAATCGAGACCCCCTTCGAGCGCGTGGCCATGGACCTGGTGGGGCCTCTTCCCAAGAGCAGTGCGGGGTTTCAATACATCTTAGTGATGTTGGACTATGCCACCCGATTCCCCGAGGCAATTCCCCTCCGGAACATTACAGCCCGCACTATCGCCGATGAGCTGGTGAAGGTTTTTGCCCGCGTCGGCCTACCCCGCGAGATCCTTACGGATCAA
>NW_020693895.1:0-4382 GCF_002925995.2 Terrapene triunguis
TTTATTTTATATGCGGTGTTTAGACAAAGCACCTTCGCAGGGTAGCATACACAATGCCACTAGATTGGGTAAACATTAAACAAAACAGCAAAATAAAACATCAAAAATCAAAGCTAAGACCCCATACTATAAAAGGGTCTTTATCCACTCTAAGGGTGGCTATGACTAGATATAATCCCACCAAGCAGGAAAAACGTCCTGGCGGATAGCTTAAACATAACATTTCAGCATATTAATCTGCTATTGCATGCAATTACTATTATCAGTAAGCTTAAAACAGCACATTTCTTTCACTGTCTCACACCCCAAATGTTGCTGGGTGGTTTGCAGACAGGAACAAGGCAAGTACTTAACAGACCTTGCATTTCCGGGGCAGCGGCCAGGCAGAAATCAGACTGATTCAATACTTCTGCCAGGTGGACCCAAATGTCTTGTAATGTGGTGTCATTAACATACACACAGCTGTCATTAGCTTGAGAAAGTAAGTGTCCTGTCAGGTGTAATCCCAGGAGCACTGACTAAAAATCGATTGGGCATACCAGGAGGTCTAATTTCCCAGATGTCTTGGTGAATTACCCAATCCCACATGCATCCTCCCCATGGACCCAGCAGGATTCGGTATGTGGGAGCCCACACCCCCTCAACCGGTCCATATGCTTGGAAGGAGCACTGAGAACGTCTGCACTTCCACCCAGAAAGTCTTCAAGTATGTCTCCATGGCCACAGATTAGATGGTACTCCTGATGTGTCTGTAAGGGCAGTGGGCCAAGCCTGATGCTCTAGATCCTTCCGAATGGCCATTAGCTAGTCATTCCGGAAATCCTGAATTTCTAAACATGCTAGATCCCACTGCAATGCCTTCCCAGCCTCAGTGATATTCAATACCATCTCTGTCAGCAACTTCTGGGTCATTGTCTGTATTTGGATGTGTAACAGGGGTAATAGTGTAATAGAGGAGATGGCAGGGGCAATGGCAACAAGGTGCCTTTGGTACTTGTCATTTAAAATCCAATTAGGGAGGGCAATACATGCTGAGGGACTTATCCAAACCACAGGGCGCAGCCTGTAGAATAAACCCCAAAATCCAATCAATACCACATTCCCAAGAATGGGTTCCACAAGTTTCTTCCTGCCAGGGTATAATTCTTTGTTTCTTCACCAGGGTCAGTTCTTAATGTCTCTTGTAGTCAGGAATCCCTGGACTTTGTGGTTTCAATGAAGCAAGTGTTCCTTCTTCTCTTTTCCTGAAACAGTGTGGTTTAGTATCATACAGGGGAGAGGTTACTAGCACATCACCCTGTAATGGTTTTGTGTCTTCTAAAAAAATTCAAAGTAACAGTAGGTCTGTCAGTGGACAAGGGAGAGGTTACTAGCACTTCACCTTGTCTTTTTTTCCTTTTTCCTGCTGTCCAGACGGCACAGCAGAGCTAGAAGGAGAAATAGGCTTATCATTCGGAGAGCCCTCCCGAGGTGGAGGGGTCTTTTTACAGTGAAAAGCATGGGTCCAGGCAGTCAGTCCTTGGCACTTCACAGCGGTGTTGGTGGCTAACAGGACTTGGAAAGGGCCTTTCCAGCATGGAGCCAAAGCAGTCTTTCATTAATGGACTTTACATAGACTCAGTTTCCTGGTTTCAATAAATGGCAGGGGTGCTAGGGTCTTTGGGCAGCACTTCTCTACCTGTGAGAAAAGAAACCTAACACATTTCATTAATGCCTGGCAGTGTTTTGCAGATCTTAGTTGCTTGGGCACATTTAAGCCCCCCTCCTTTTCTTGGGGGTCAGCCAAGTTTTGGCTGTGACCTTGGATGAGCCTGCTAGCTGTATTTTTCTCTCAGTTAACTCATTCTGTTCTTTTTCCTCTTCTCCCTTTCTCAGCTTCTTTTAACCTACAAAGGAAACTTCCACTCTTCACTCATACACCTTTTCCCAACAATGAACACATACACATTGCCATTATACAGTACATTAGTCTTATTATTCAATGTATGCCATGTACACTCTTCCAGTAAAATAACTTTATTACAGAGCTTTGGAGCAACAAACCGGGACAAGCACACCCACTTTTGAGGAGTTCACTCGGTACAACCTCAGGTGTCTAATTGCTTTCCTCCCTCCCCAGCCCTCTGGCTAAAAATCTGAGGTAGCCAGAAGGATCCCATGGGCAATATGGGGAGTGGGTTAACCTTCCCTGTCCCCGCTTCCAAAGACTGTTGGTATGCAATTTTTAACAACAATTTTGGCCATAAAACACAAAAATAATTCCTATTGTGCCAATAAATGCATGGTACATTGAATGCTGTTTAGCTGGCATCCGTTTTCTCTGATGATCTGAAAGACAAAAAAACAGAGGTCTACCCCTTCTGGGCAGTCAGTCATTGCTTAAAATATTTCCTTGTATTTATTTCATATGCAGCCCAGGTTTCAGTGGCTTCCACCTTATTAGTTAGAAAGTTGCATTAATACAGATGCTTTCTGGCTTGCTTCCAGATCCAAAGCTATCCACAGCTTAAAGATTCTTCCTTAAAAAGGGACACAATTAACTTTCCCGGACTTTTCATTGCCTTTTATTTCTAACTCCAGCTTTCAAACACACAGTGATCTGAAAAAGACAACCCAACCTATATTGGTAGGTTTGCATTTCCTTTACCTCTACTACAATATATACTGCACATATTCTGGGAAAAATGCACACCCTATCCACAATTCAATTTCCACAACACTAGCCACATCAATTTCTATACAAGGTGTAACTATTTCTTTTGTGCTTACAAACACGGGGGTATTAAAGGGGCTAGTGGACTCCTCCACATGCCCTGCCCGTAGCTGGTCATTAACCAAGTGCTGGAGGGCCTCCAGCTTTTCCAGAGAAAGCGGCCACTGCGCAACCCATACAGGCTCGTCAGTGAGCCAACGGAGGGGGAGGGCCGTACGCCTAATCATCAATATGGATGGTGGCAGTAAACTGCGTTAATAAATCACGGCCCCACAGGTTGAGATGTAGCCCCCTCCATCATCCGCCCACGGACTCGGGCCGCGGCGGTGAGAGCGCCGAATCCTAACCACTAGACCACCAGGGATAAGCTGCCCGGGGCGTGCCCTCCGCCTGCTCGGGGATGCTCGAAAACTGCCCTGTGCCATATAACTGCTCAGCGAGATAAGCCCCCCCACCTTGTGCTGCTGCCGCAAGCGCCTCTCGCTGGTACTCGCTATCCCACACAACGTATTGCGCGGGAGACAGCACCATGCGACATATGTCTTTCCAATCTTGGGGGAGCAAGTGATAACCGTTTGACACACCTTTCAAGATCCCCCGGAGCTCATGCAAAACCGAGTAGGGAGAGCCTCCCAGTTCACTATCTGCCCCCTGTTTCCATTATCCCGCCTAGAGATGGGAAACGCCTCGAGCCCACAGCTGGATTCCGCGCCGGTCAAGGGACCGGCCTCGCGCGCTGGCTGCACCGCCGCGGCGACACCGCTCCCCCGCCCGACCGGTAGGCAGGGGGGCGCCGCCACGGGCGGCGGCGCAGGGAGGGTCAGCTGCGGGCTGGAGGGGGGTGGCCCATCACCTGGGGGCAAAGGGGAAACCGGCTTAAGGCCGTCGGGGCCGAACCCCTCCAGTGACTCCTTACAATGCTGCCAGAGCAGCAGGTGCTGAACTGGGGCACGGGGTTCACTATACAAGGTGATCCCAATCCGTATCCAATCAAAAAGCTGTAAAGACCCGCAGTCAGGATACCAGGGGCACTGGCGATCTATTTCCCTTAGAAGGTCCTCAATATGAGCGACCGGGACAGCGACACATGATCGCTGTCGTATAATCTCTTGTAACTCTCTTGCGTGCTCCTTCTGGGCACTGGAAAGTTTCCCCCCCCATACTCACGAATAAGGGGCGGCAAACAGCCGCGGGCGCGCTCGGCGTATCCAGCCGGTGAGTAGAGGGGTATCACGTCGGGGTCACCAGCTGTGGCGACGACACAGGAAAGGAAATAGAACACCAGGTCTGTGGTAGCTAGAGAGCTTTAAAAGCCTCCTGCAAAAAGCCTCCCAGGAAAACTTTTCCTGGGGTTTTTATTCTTCTCCTTACTTTGTTTACAACTCTTCTTAGTGGTTATATTCTTGCGCAAACAGAAGGCAGGCAGTATACATGCACATGAGATTACAAACCCATCTCTTGAGCGCGTGAACACCAGCTGCAAGGGTGATGTCAGGTTGCCAATAAGTTTTCCAAACATAGACGCTAGGACAAGGTCACTCCTGCCTCCTTACCAAGGGAACAGTTTGCCGTTCTCGTGGGCGTACGATTCGGGAGCAACACATTCCTACATCCCCCCCTATTTTATTTTATATGCGGTGTTTAGACAAAGCACCTTCGCAGGGTAGCA
>NW_020693896.1:0-3999 GCF_002925995.2 Terrapene triunguis
GCAACGCAGTGCCGCGTGAAAATCAAGGAGCTGAGACAAGGCTACCAAAAAACCAAAGAGGCTAACGGACGCTCCGGATCCCAGCCCCACACATCCCGTTTCTACGAGGCACTGCATTCCATCCTGGGTGCGGCCGCCACCACTACCCCACCCCTGACCGTGGACTCCGAGGATGGGATATTGTCCGCGGCCGGTTCCTCGTCGGACATGTTAGCGGACGGGGAAGATGAAGAAGGAGATGAGGAGGACGAGGCAGTCGACAGCGCTGGCACCGCTGATTTCCCCGACAGCCAGGAGCTCTTCATCACCCTTGCCGAGATCCCGTACCAACCGTCCCCATCCCTTACCCCGGACACAGAATCAGGGGAAGGATCAAGCAGTAAGTGCTGTAAACATGTAAACATTTATTTAAAACAGAACAGGAATATTTATACTATTAAAAATGTATGTTTATAAAAGTGCTGTAAACTAGTAAAAAATACAAAACAGGAATATTTACAAAGGTAACAAATGGGTTTTCATGATTTCTCAGTCTTAGGCTCTTCTCAATTTAGTCCAAAGTATTTTAAAAAATTTTCACAATGTCCGTTACTACATGATTCCAAGGCCCAAGACGCTCCACTCCATAGTCCCAGTGCACCTAGTCGAAAATCCGGTCAATGTGGCCGGGGATTGACGAGAAATCCTCATAGGAGAACTCCTCGTAGGTCTCGTGGAGGTAGATCTCAAGCCTGTTTATCAGGTTCCGGGGTAGGGCGATCTTACTGGGCCCTCCGTGGTAGCAGACATGTCCCCGCCACGCCACAATCAAGTACTCGGGGATCATGGCCCGACATAGCATGGCGGCATACGGCCCCGGTTTCTGCATGCTTTCCCGCAGCATGCGTTCTTTCTGGGTGTCCGGGATCCTCAGGAGGGTGATGTCGCTCATGACGCCCTGCTTTGAATTAGGGAGGGGACTGTTAGTATTGGGACTGCTTTACAGCCACGCGGTGGAGGGAGAGGCAGCATACAGGGATCTTTCCCTGGGACAGCCGCGAGGGGGTGGGACAGGGGCAGAGTTGATGCTGTCCTGATTGCTGGCAGCAGAGACTGGCATTGCTTTCAATGTGAAAGGAGGCCAGTGCTACTGCTGGAGTTTTAAGCAGCCACAAGTCTACGGCTTACCATTATTCCCCGCTCCAGAAGTTCAGGTCTCCAGCCACAGTTCTCTGATCACTCCAAGACCACCGCAAGTCCACAGGCACTGAAGGCGACGGCCGAAAATTCGACCTTGTCCTGAGTGCGCATGTGAGAGGTGCAGTGCATGGTCTTGTTCACAGAGAAAGACTAGGTTATTTGTGTACAATTTCATTTATCTGTCTCGGGAATTCACTCCCTTTTTACAATTCACACAGACACATCTGCGACTGTCTCCCAACCCAGCCTGTCAGCACACTCCCAGAGGCTAGCGCAGATTAGGCGGAGGAAGAAGAAGACGCGTGAAGACATGTTCTCAGAACTAATGGGCTGCTCCCGAGCCCAGGCAGCCCAGCAGACACAGTGGAGGGAGAACTTGTCACAAATGCACCGAGCAGTCATGGAACGGGAGGAGAGGTGGCGTCAGGAGGACCAACAGGCTACTGAAAAGCTGCTTGGACTAATGAGGGAGCAAACGGACACGCTCCGGCGCCTTGTGGATGTTCTGCAAGACCGGAGGCAGGAGGACAGAGCCCCGCTGCAGTCTATCTGTAACCGCCCTCACCCGCCACCAAGTCCCACACCACCCTCACCCACAGTCCAAAGAAGGAGGGGCGGCAAGGGCCGTTAAAACTTTCAGTCAACCCCTGCAGACTGCTCTAGCACTAGAAGGCTGACATTCCCCAAAATTTCATGAGTCCTTTCCTACCCACCTCACACAAGCCCCCGTCGAAGTTTCACCACCCACGTTTCATGTCTGGTTCGCAATAAATTGTTTGTTTCTGTTCATTACTGTTTCAGTCAGGTTCTTTTGAGGGAGAGTCTGTCTGGAGGGGGGCAAGGGGCTTGGTAATTGGACAGGACAGTGACCTTTTGCAGGGTACAGAGGCGGTGTCAGGTCCAGCATCAGGACACATACACAGTGCAGTCACTGGTTACCCTGGTCAGTCTGGGAGGTGTTTTTATTGTTCTGGGGGGGGGGGGGGTTGCTCTGTGACTTTGTGGCGGGGGAGGGCAGTTACAGATCTTATGCAGCGGTCCTTATCCTGGCTCACAGATCCACGCAGCAGGGGATATGTAACCCAACCCCCCCTGCCAGAAAGTCACATAGCCGACACATACACGCAGTCCCCCCCAGGAGTGCTGGCAGGCTCCATTGAAATAACCAGTGCACCAGTGCGGAGCCTGTCATTCCGGGAGTTTAGAAGCATCATTTGCATCAGAACACTAAACCCGCCCCCCGCCACAGTCCGCGTCCCCGGTTTAAAATATTCCCGCGAAAAAAGCAATACAGACAACGGTGTTAATTAACAAAATAGAAATGATTTTATTTTTTGGGAAGGGGAAGGGGGTGAAGGGGGTATGTAACTGGAGAGGATAGTGAAAATGAACTGGGTAAAGAAACGGGGGCAGGTTCAGCTTTTCTGTCCACAAACTGAAAAGTCACTGGTTGCCCTGCTCACTCAGGAACCTAGCTTTCAAAGCCTCCCGGATGCACAGGGCGTCCCGCTGGGATCTTCTAATCGCCCGGCTGTCTGGCTGGGCGTAATCAGCAGCCAGGCTATTAGCCTCAACCTCCCACCCCGCCATAAAGGTCTCCCCCTTGCTCTCACACAGATTGTGGAGCACACAGCAAGCTGCAATAACAATGGGGACATTGGTTTCACTGAGATCACAGCGAGTGAGTAAGCTTCTCCATCTCCCTTTGAGACGGCCAAAAGCACACTCCACCACCATTCTGCACTTGCTCAGCCGGTAGTTGAACAGTTCTTTTTCTGTGTCCAGGGCGCCAGTATAGGGCTTCATGAGCCAGGGCATTAGCGGGTAGGCTGGGTCCCCGAGGATGACTGTAGGCATCTCCACATCCCCAAGAGTTATTTTGTGGTCTGGGAAGTAAATACCTTCCTGCAGCCGTCTAAACAGACCAGAGTTCCTGAACACGCGAGCGTCATGAACCTTGCCCGGCCATCCGACGTAGATGTTTGTAAACCGTCCCCGATGGTCCACCAGTGCTTGCAGCACCATTGAAAAGTAGCCCTTTCTATTGATGTACTGGCTGGCCTGGTGGTCCGGTCCCAGGATAGGGATGTGAGTCCCATCGATAGCCCCACCGCAGTTTGGGAATCCCATCGCGGCAAAGCCATCTATGATGACCTGCGCGTTTCCCAGGGTCACTACCTTTGGGAGCAGTACCTTCACGATTGCGTTGGCTACTTTCATGACAACAACCCCCACGGTAGATTTGCCCACACCAAAGTGGTTCGCGACTGACCGGTAGCTGTCCGGCGTTGCAAGCTTCCAGAGGGCTATGGCCACTCGCTTCTCAACTGTGAGGGCTGCTCTCATCCTGGTATTCTGGCGCTTCAGGGCAGGGGACAGCAACTCACAAAGTTGGAGGAAAGTCCCCTTCCGCATGCGAAAGTTTCGCAGCCACTGGGATTCATCCCAGACCTGAAGCACTATACGGTCCCACCAGTCCGAGCTTGTTTCCCGGGCCCAGAATCGCCGTTCCACGATATCCACATGATCCATTGCCACCATGATGTCCTGGGCGCTGGGGCTCGTGGTTTCTGACAGCTCTGTGCTACTCTCCGACTTCAGGCCATCACGGCGGTGTCGTAGCCTCCTCGCCTGATTACTCTTCATCTGCCTCAGGGAAAGGTGTATGATAAGCTGCGAGGTGTTGAGAACGGCCACAAGTGCAGCGATGGTCGCGGCGTGATCCATGATCGCAGTGCTGTGGCGTCCGCGCTGTCACTGACCAGAAAAGTGCGCGAACTGATTTCCCGCCGGCGCTTTCATGGAGGGAGGGAGGGCGTT
>NW_020693897.1:0-4307 GCF_002925995.2 Terrapene triunguis
TCTGTCCATGAATCAGAAAAAATGGCCACATCATCGAGGTAGGCAACTGCAGATTCTCCCAATCCCGCTAGGAGACCATCTACAAGTCTTTGGAAGGTGGCGGGTGCATTTCGCAACCCGAAAGGGAGTACATTGAATTCGTACACCCCTGCTTGGGTGACGAAGGCTGACCTTTCCTTAGCGGGTTCATCTAGTGGTACTTGCCAGTACCCTTTGGTTAAGTCTAAAGTAGAGATGAATTGGGCATGTCCCAATTTTTCCAATAGCTCATCTGTGCGTGGCATTGGATAGTTGTCAGGACGAGTTACAGCATTTAGCTTACGGTAGTCCACGCAAAAGCGTATTTCCCCATCTGGTTTGGGAACTAGAACCACTGGAGATGCCCATGCACTGTTAGAGGGGCGGATTATACCCATCTGTAGCATGTCCTGGATCTCCCTTTGTATAGCAGCTTGGGCATGAGGTGACTCCCGGTAGGATGGGGTTCTAATTGGGTGAGTATTACCTGTGTCAATGGAGTGGTATGCCCGTTCGGTCCGTCCTGGAGTGGCTGAGAAAATCGGTGCAAAGCTTGTGCACAGCTCCTTGATCTGCTGTCGCTGCAGACGTCCCAGGGTCGTGGAGAGGTTCACCTCTTCCACGCCACCATTCCTTTTTCCTTCGTAGTAGACACCTGCCGGCCACTCCGCGTCATCTGTTTCCTGGGCTGTAAACTGGCAAACGTTTAATTCTCTGGAATAAAAGGGCTTAAGAGAATTAACATGGTATACCTTAGGCTTTATGTTGGAGGTGGGGGAGGCTATGAGATAGTTAACAGCTCCTAGGCGCTCCTGGACCGTGAATGGTCCTTCCCACGACGCTTCCATTTTATGGGCCTGGAGCGCCTTTAAGACCATGACTTGGTCTCCTACTTTGAAGGACCGTTATCCGGCATGTTTATCATACCAGGCCTTTTGCTCTTCCTGAGCATCCTTTAGGTTTTCTTTAGCAAGGGCTAAAGAGTGTCGGAGGGTGCTTTGCAGGTTGCTTACAAAGTCTAGAATGTTAGTTCCTGGAGAAGGCGTAAACCCCTCCCATTGCTGCTTCACCAACTGTAATGGCCCCTTAACCTCGCGGCCATACACAAGTTCAAATGGTGAAAACCCTAAACTGGGATGTGGTACAGCCCTGTAGGCAAAAAGCAACTGCTGCAACACTAGGTCCCAATCATTGGAGTGTTCATTTACGAATTTACGTATCATGGCCCCCAAAGTTCCATTAAACCTCTCCATCAGACCATTGGTTTGATGGTGATGAGGGGTGGCAACCAAGTGATTCACCCCATGAGCTTCCCACAGGTTTTTCATGTTCCCTGCCAGGAAATTAGTTCCCGAATCTGTAAGGATGTCGGAGGGCCACCCTACCCTGGCAAAAATGTCTGCTAATGCCTGACACACACTTTTAGCCCTGGTGTTGCTTAAGGGTACAGCTTCCGGCCATCGGGTAGCAAAATCCATGAAAGTCAGTACGTACTGCTTTCCTCTGGGTGTCTTCTTTGGGAAAGGACCCAGAATATCCACAGCTACTCGCTGAAATGGGACCTCAATTATGGGTAGTGGCTGGAGAGGGGCTTTAACCTGGTCTTGGGGCTTTCCCACTCGTTGGCACACCTCACAAGACCGGACATAATTAGCAACGTCCTTGCCCATTCCCTCCCAGTGGAAGGACTTCCCCAACCGGTCTTTGGTTCTGTTCACCCCAGAATGGCCACTGGGATGATCATGGGCTAAGCTCAAGAGCTTTACCCGATACTTAGTGGGAACTACCAACTGTCTTTGAGGATGCCAGTCTTCCTGGTGCCCACCAGAAAGAGTCTCCTTGTATAAAAGTCCTTGTTCTACAACAAATCGGGATCGGTTAGAAGAGCTGAGAGGCGGTGGGGTGCTCCTTGCCGCCGCCCAAGCTTTCTGAAGGCTGTCATCTGCTTCCTGCTTGGCCTGGAACTGTTCCCTTGATGCTGGAGACATCAGTTCCTCCTTGGACTGTGGACTGGGGCTTGGTCCCTCTGGAAGCGATGCAGGTGCTGGGGCTGTTTCCACTGACCGTGAACCGCTGTCCGCTGGTGCACTATGTGGTATCTCAGGCTCTGGCTGAGCCTCTTGGGTAGGGTTATCTGCTGCTTCCGCCAGTTCAGGCTCGCTGGTGCCCTCTGGCATTGGAGTTGTAGACGGGTTTGCAAGCGCTGGACTCCGTGCCGGCAATGGTTCTGGTGCTGGTTGCGTTGCCAGTTCCGGTTCCGGGACTGGCTTTGGCTGGGTCTCTGGGATTGGATCCACTACGGCTGTTGCAGTCGTTGGCAGGGGATCCGGTTCCACCACCTGTGTTTGGGTCTCCGGTAACACCGACGGGGCCCTGGTGGACGGCTCAGGAACAGGGATGGGGGTGGAAGCTCGCTTAGCCTGGCTGCGGGTGACTATTCCCACCCTCTTGGCTAGCTTCACATGGTTGGCCAAGTCTTCCCCCAGCAGCATGGGGATGGGATAATTGTCATAGACTGCAAAAGTCCACATTCCTGCCCAGCCCTTGTACTGGACATGCAACTGGGCTGTAGGCAAGGTTACAGACTGTGACACGAAGGGTTGAATTGTCACTGTAGCCTCCGGGTTGATGAGTTTGGGGTCCACTAGGGATTGGTGGATAGTTGACACTTGTGCCCCAGTATCCCTCCAAGCGATAACCTTCTTTCCGCCCACTCTCAAGGTTTCCCTTCGCTCCGAGGGTATGAGAGAGGCATCTGGGTCTGGGGATCTTTGGTGTGACTGGGGTGTAATGAACTGTAATCGGTTGGGGTTCTTGGGGCAGTGAGCCTTTATATGCCCCAGTTCATTACATTTAAAACATCGCCCTGCTAAGGTATCACCGGGGCGATGTTGGTTGGTGGAGACTGGTGGGGTGGGGTGAGAAGGCGTCTGGGGTTTCCCTTGGGATGTGGTTGGGGCCTTGGATTGTCCCCGGTGATAAGGTTTGGTTTCGGCTTGCCCCTTCTGATATTCGCTCCAACTGCTACTAGCTTTTTTCTTTTCTGTCACCTCCACCCATTTGGCTCCAATCTCCCCCGCCTCGGTTACAGTTTTGGGCTTCCCATCTAGGATGTATCTTTCTATTTCCTCAGGAACACCCTCTAAAAACTGCTCCATTTGCAATAGGAAGGGCAACTCTTCCGTAGATTTAACATTTGCTCCTGATATCCAGGCATCCCAATTTTTCCCAATGTGGTAGGCATGTCGGGTAAATGACACATCGGGTTTCCACCTTAGGGCTCTGAACCGCCGACGGGCATGCTCGGGTGTTAGCCCCATTCTGAGTCTGGCCTTGTTTTTAAAAAGTTCATAACTGTTCATGTGTTCCTTAGGCATTTCAGCCGCCACCTCTGCTAAGGGTCCACTGAGCTGCGGTCTCAGCTCTACCATGTACTGGGTTAGAGGGATGTTGTATCCAAGGCAGGCCCTTTCAAAATTTTCTAAGAAGGCCTCAGTATCATCGCCTGCCTTGTAGGTGGGGAATTTCCTGGGATGGGAAGTGGTACCTGGAGAGGAGTTGTTAGGATGGTCTGCTGCATTCTACCTAGTCCTTGCTGCTTCCAGTTCCATCTCTCTCTTGTGGGCCTCCTGTTTGGCTTTTTCTTCTCTTTCATGGGCCTCCTGTTTGGCTTTTTCTTCTCTTTCATGGGCCTCCTGTTTGGCTTTTTCCAGCTCCATTTCTCTCTTGTGGGCCTCCTCTTTGGCTTTTTCTTCTCTTTTATGGGCCTCCTCTTCAGCTTCTTTCTCGAGTTTTTTAATTTCAAGCAGTCTCTGATGTTTTTTCTCATTTTCTTTTGCTTCTAGTCTGGCCAGTTCTAGTTTGTTAGCTGCTTCACTGGTAGTCATTTTCCTGTTTTCTTGTGCTGGGTCACACCCTCTGCAGTTGACTGAAATTGGGATGTACTTAGCTCTGGCTCCTGCTGAGTTAACAGAGACTTTCTAACAAGCTACTCCCGAGGATGTAAAAAGAAAAAAAAAACAATTCAACTTGTAAATTGCCTTTACCAGTTCAAAGTTTGCTCACTGATTGAACCCTTCTCTTAACAAAGGACCTCGTTAAAAAAAACTTAACACCTCTGCCTTCAGGCAAGGAGAGATAAGATATGCATCTACCTTCAGCTCTGCTCTCCAAGCAGCTAGAAGGAAAAAAAAATCTCTTACTGGCTTTTGGGTTAAAACGATCTCCACCGCTATGCCACCATGTCAAGGCTGGATCCCCACTTTGAACTTTAGGGTTCAAATGTAGGG
>NW_020693898.1:0-9619 GCF_002925995.2 Terrapene triunguis
GGGGGGGAATCCCCTGTTGCTCTCCAGCCCCCCAGGCTTTGGGGAATTCCCTGTGGCTCCCCAGGCCCTGCGGATGGGGGAAATCCCCCCGTAAATCTCCCCTGAGGCAATGGGGTTGGGAATCCCCCTCGGGAATCTGTACCCAGCTCCCCAGTGCATGGTGCAGGGAGGGAATCTTTTGAAGCTCCCTATTCCCCATGGGTGTGGGGGAATCCAGTCTCTAGGCCTTGGGAAACCCCCTGTGAGGAACTGGGTCTGTTCTTACTGTGGTCTGTGAATGCTGACAGGGGAGTGTGGCTGGGATAGTCGGCATTGGGGGATGGGAGACTGACTGAAAATACCTGAGCCTGTAACATGAGAACCCAGGAGGGGGCTGGGGCGAGGTGACACCTTTGCCCGGGAAACTGAACAAAGGCTGTGGGAGGGGTCGCTGAAGGCAGAGTTGGAGGAGCTGGCTAGTGACCATGGCTGGGGGGCAGACGGGGCTCTGACCTCCCAGGGGGGCTAGGGTGCCCGGGGACCCCAAGATGGACCTAACTGAGGGGGGTCCTGTTGTCTGTGCCTGCAAGACCTGTCTTGGACTGTATTCCTGTCGTCTAAATAAACCTTCTGCTTTACTGGCTGGCTGAGAGTCATGGTGAATCGCAGGACGCCGGGGGTGCAGGGCCCTGAGTCCCCCCATACTCCGTGACACCCCCTGCAGCTCTCCTGGCCCCACAGACAAGAGTGGGGTGTCTCTTGCAGCTGCCCAGTGTCTGCGGGCCTTGCATTATCCCCCGTGGCTCTGCAGCCCCTGATGAGCAGGGGGAATACCCCACGGCTCCCCAGTCCCTGCGGGCGGAGGAGAAATCCCCCACACCTCCCTAGCCACCAAGTCCGGTCTGGGAAATTCCCCACAGTTCCCCAGCTGCCACAGGCAGAGGGGATCCCCCCACAGCTCTGCACTCCCCACTCGCAGGAAGTGGGGGGGATACCCCGCAGTTCTGCAGTCCCCACGATTCAGGGGAACCCTGGGAGCTCCCTGGCCACTGCAGGCACCTGGGCAACCTCTGCAGCACCCAGCCTTGGGAGGAATCCCCCACAGTTCCCGAGTCCCCGGGTCGGGGGGAATCCCCCTGACTGCCCAGCGCCTGTAAGGGTGGGGGACCCCTGGAGCTCTGGGCATGGGGGAATGCCCTGTGACTCCAAAGCCATTGCTGGCAAGGGCATTGTCCTGCCGCTCCCCAGTCTGCACGGGATCTCCCGGAGCTCCCCAGGGCCCATGATTACCCTCCCCATGTGGCAGGGTAACCCCCACAGCTCCCCAGGGCCCATGGTTACCCTCCCCATGTGGCAGGGTAACCCCCACAGCTTCCCAGCCTGGGGGGAATTCCCACAGATCCCCTGAGTAAAACAGGTTTGGCCTGTTCAGAAGGAAATGGGTAAATTTGTTCTCCACATTTTGAGTCTTAAGATTTTCTGGCAATTCACTTCATGAACGGGAAAGTGGTTTGTAGCCCACCCTGGACCGTGGGTTTTTCTCTTTTTGGAAAAGGCTGTTCTGTCACATATTTTGATATTAAATCCGTTTGAGAGAAGCTAGCTCAGATGTCCTGAGAACATCAAAAGACAAATGAGCATTTACTGAAGTAGTCCTTTCACGTTTCCCTCGCCTTTGTCATGAGATTTTCTTCTTCTTTGAACAATGAAATTTATCAGTATCTATCAGTAAAAGCACTGAGCGCGAGTGCTGGATACGCACTCCAAGGGTCCGTCTCCACTACTGGTGGATCGACGCTCTCCCATTGACCCAGCACGGGTGTAAACACCGCAATGACTTGACCCCTGGCTTTTTCTGTGCTAAATCTTTTGTAACTAACACAATTGAATAATGAGAAGTGAAGCTGGTTTACTCACTTCAGATGAAAATGGGTAAATTTATTTTCCTGATTTTTTTTGAGTCTATGGATTCTCTGGGATTTTCCCCATAGCAGCTAGCCGGAGGGTCAGTCTGGGCGCCCCCTGGAGTTGCGCCTTAATGACACCCAATATAGAGCCCTGCTGACCCGCCCTCCGCCCCCCCAGTTCCTTTTCGCCGGCTACTCCGACAGAGGGGTAGGAGGGTGGATATTGGAATGACCATGAGCAACACATCTCGAAGAACAACAGTTACGAGGTGAGTAACCGTTTTTCCTTCTTTGAGTGCTGGTTCATGTCCATTGCAATCAGGTGACTCCCAAGCCAAAATTCAGGTGGTGGGGTCGGAGTCTTCCACTGACTGGAGCATTGCCCTGCTGAAGGCTGCATCATCTCTGGCCTGCCGGGTGATCGCATAGTGTGCAGCAAAGGTGTGGCTGGAGGACCACGTCGCCACTCTGCAGATTTCCCTGGTCTGATGCACTAGAATGAAGACTCCATCATCTTCATCTGCATGCCCCACTCCTGAGAGAGGGCATCCTGCAGCAAGATCTGAGGCATTAGTAGGGCCACAAAAGGGCCTGGGAGGGCAAGAGATAGGGTGCGGCACCCACAGGGCGCTGCTCCATAATTGCATAAAGGTCAGAGCCTTATTGTGAGAGCTCCTGCAGCAGGAGGCAAAATCCACTCCCCTTCCATCACTATGCAAGTGTAGGCAGTGCTGTGCTAGTTGCACTACACTGGGAGGAGGCAGGGGGAGCTCAAAAAACAGAAAGTGGGCTAAAAAAAAAAATCATCATTTTATCTCTCATAAGAATCTCATGATTTTTAGGCCAATCTCATGATTTTGGGGTCAGACCGTTCTCTCTTTGTGCTTATATTTCCTGCTAATACATTTAGCTGCCAACGGTTTGGTTCTCCCCCTTACAACAACGTCACACTGGTGTAGACAGGCAAGGGGTTCTAGTGGGATTATGTTTGGTTTACACTAGGGTGAGGGAAAGGAGAATGACCCTGGGAACTCCGTCAGCCTATTCTTGATTTGTACTGGGGTCATGGAGGGCTACACAAGATCTTAGTGAGTTTTAACTGAATGGGAAGTTTGAAGAGCCTATGACAAGGCAGGGGTAAGGTTGTTTGGGTAACCTAAGTGTGCCCGTCCATCCCAGACCACGTTTGCATTGCCTTGACCTTTAACCTTACCTCTGGAGTTGGCAGCCATTTCACACAAAACAAAGGACAGTGGGCAGGGGAGAAACTAAATTCTACTTTATTAGTCCAAAGGACGATCAAAGACAGACTCCTCTTCCCACCAGCAGCCCAGCTCAGCACGGTACTTTTCCGCTTCATCCCAGGACAGTGCTGCACCGAGCTCCTGCATGAACTAGTAATGGAGCAACATGTATTGAATGGTAGAAAAGTGCCGAGAGGCCGTAAGAGATGCTGGGAAACACCCCGAGAGCAGGGAATCCAAAGAGCTCAGGTTAGAGGGATGCAGGTTGGGGTGAGTGGGGCAGAGACGGGCTCTCTAGTCCCAACACAGGACACTGAGGTAGATGGGGAGGTGGAGACCAGCTGGGCTGTCAGGTTCCTCATCTCCCTCTGGCCTCAATGCTAGGGGTCGGTCTGACTTTAAGGCTGCCCAAGTCTGTTCACATCCCCGGCTCCCTTCTTGCCTGCACGCAGCTTCGGCATCTCAGCAATGAAGGAGCCGCTGCCCCCTCCCCCTATCATTTTTGGGGTGTCGTTCATGGCCCTTTTGATTTCAGGTCCAGCTTCACACGACACTCACAGGCCAAGTGTCGTTGCTCTCTAGCTCTGATGCAGCGAGTTCCCAGTTCTCAGCCGTCTGGCTCTGAAGAGCAAAGCCAGCCGTTCCCCAGCTCTGTTCTCCTCGCCTCCCACCCTCTCCTCCTCCTGAGGCTGAGGCTTGGTATGCGCTCGCAACCTACGTCAGTTGTGAAACTCCATCCCCGCCCCAAGCGACGCAGCTGTACCAACCTAACTTCTGGAGCAGACAGCACTATGGCAACAGGAGGGCTTCTCCTGTCGATGTAGCTCCCGCCTCTTGGGGAGGTGGATTACCTACGCCGGTGGAAGAAGAGAACCTCCCCCATTGGTCTGTGTAGATTCTCTTTGAAGCGCTACAGCGGCATCAGTTCAGCTGGGCCTCAGCAGCCTTTGAAGGAAAGATGGGCCCTAAGACAGGGATCAGGCAGTGATTTCATTCCCCGTTTCCATCTCTGCCTCTTGGAGTGTGACTCGAGCTGGCACCCTCAGAGTCTGTGCTGAGACATACTGAACTTTGCCATTGTTCAAATAAAACTAAACTCACATCCCAAAGCGTAGAAAACAGTTCATATTAAAAAGACCTATTCTGGCACATGAACATTTCTCTCATTAACTCCTCAATACATCTGAGCTAAACTCCACTAATATCAAAGTATGGGACGAAACAGCTTTCTGGAATAGAGACAAACCCACAATCCAGGGTGGGCTATAAAACGCTTTCACATTTATAAAGTGAAATCCCAGAGACTATGAAGACTCAAAATCAGGAAAATAAATGTACCTGTTTTCTTCAAAGGTGGCTAAACCTGCTTTACTTCCTGCGTAATAATTTGATTGTATTACTTACAAAAGATTTAGCAGCAGCATCATAAAAGGGAAAAAAAAAAAAACCCACCCCCGTCCCATCTACACATGATCTAGACAAACACAGAAAAAGTCTGGAAGCCACTTTACCAATAGATGGAAACAGATCAGAAAGCTCACACTGTGCTTTGAGGTTCCCCTCCCTTGCAGGTCTGTGACGATTTTTTCCCCAGCCCTCAGAAGTCTGATTTAGGATCACAGAAATCAAAACTGATTGCTAAGTGTGGCAAGCCAGGGCAGTGTGATAAGTGACACCTTGGAAGACAGAAGGGTAGAATGGGAACCGGATAAAACGGGCACAGGCAAGAAGGGAGGCGGGGATGTGAACAGACTTGGGCAGCCTTGAAGCCAGGCCGACCTCTAGCATTGAGGCCAGAGGGAGATGAGGAACCTGACAGCGCAGCTGGTCTCTGCCTCCTCATCTACCGCAGTGTCCTGTGTGGGGATGAGAGAGCCCGTCTCTGCCCCACTCACCCCAACCTGCATCCCTCTAACCTGATCTCTTTGGATTCCCTGCTCTCGGGGTGTTTCCTTTTGTGATGGGCTCCCAGCGCCTCTCATGAGTACGACCCCCAAAATCATGAGATTGGCCTAAAAATCGTGAGATTCTTATAAAAGATGAAATGATGATTTTTTTTTAGTCCACCTTCTGTTTTTTGAGCTCCCCCTGCCTCCTTCCAGTGTAGTGCGACTAGCACAGCACTGCCCACCCTTGCATATTTATGGAAGGGAAGTGGATTTTGCCTCCTGCTGCAGGAGCTCTCACAATAAGGCTCTGACCTTTATGCAATTATGGAGCAGGGCCCTGCGGGTGCCATGCCCCAGCTCTTGCCCTCCCAGGCCCTGGCAGTCACCTATTCCCAAAGCTGCTAACGTTTGTGCAGCTCCATGCAGGACATTTTGCACCAGTGGGAAAGTCACTAGTCTCCCCTACATAGTGCCTGGCCACCGGTTGTGGGAGGGACAATCACATGAGGAACATTAAAGACTCACTCACTGATGAGGACCATGATGCACGGAGCTGCACAAAACTTTAAAAATCAGGGCATGCCCCATACCTTTTGTGGCCCTACTAATGCCTCAGTTCTTGCAATTCTCTGGCAGGTCGCCCTTTCTCAGGCTATGTCTACACTACAGAATTAGGTCGGATTTATAGAAGCCGGTTTTATAGAAACCGGTTGTATGCAGCCGATTGTGTGTGTCCCCACCTAAAATGCTCTAAGTGCATGAAGTCGGCGGACCGCGTCCACAGTACCGAGGCTAGCGTCGACTTCCGGCGCATTGCACTATGGTACCTATCCCACAGTTCCCGGAGCCTCCGGCGCCCATTGGAATTATGGGTTGAGATCGCAATGCCCGGATGATGCAAAGCAGTGCCGCGAGGGGTTCTGGGTACATTGCGTCAGGCCCCTCCCCCGCCGTCACAGCAACGGCAGACAATAGATTCGCGCCTTTTTACCTGGGTTACCTGTGCAGACAACATACCACGCCAAGCATTGAGCCCGCTCAGCTCAGCTCACCGTCACCATATGTCTTCCGGGTGCCGGCAAACGTGGGACTGCATTGCTAAACAGCAGCAGCAGCTTACTGCCTTTTGGCGGTAGACGGTGCAGCATGACTGGTAGCCTTCATTGGCGATCTGGGTGCAGGCAGCCGTGGGGCTGGCAGCCGTAGGGCTGCATTGCACCAGCCCCTTGCCTTTTGGTAGAAGATGGTATATTACGACTGGTAACCGTCGTCATCGTACTGCAGTGGCTGTCGATCATGGGCACCCGGGCAGACAATGATGGTTATCAGTCGTAGTATGCTATTTTCTGCCAAGTGCCCAATATTGTCTGCTAAGCACCCAGAAGAGGCCGAGGGCTATCTGGGTGCTGGCAGACATGGGGCTGGCAGCCGTGGGGCTGCATTGCACCAGCCCCCTTGCCTTGATGATGATGGTTATCAGATGTAGTATGCGCAGGATGGGGCAACATTGCTACACAGCAGCAACCCCTTGCCTTTTGGGCAGTAGATAGTATATTACGACTGGTATCCATCGTTGTCATACTGCAGTGGGTATCAGATTGTGCAGTAGACCTGAAGGCTAACTGCCAAGCGCCCAGTATTTGCTGCCAAGCACCCAGAAAATGCCAAGGGCTATCAGTCATGCTGCACCGTCGTCTTAAGATGTAAAAAATAGATTTATTCTGTATTCATTTGCTTCCCCCCCTTCCTCCTGCTAAACCCAGGCTTTTGAGTTCAATCTTTGGGGGGGGGGGCATTCTGTGTGACAGTTGTTTGTGTTTCTCCCTGATGCAAAGCCACCTTTCTTGATTTTAATTCCCTGTACCTGTACGCGGTGTCACTCGCCCCTCCCTCCCTCTCTCCCTCCCTCCCTTCTTCCCCTGGTCCGTCAGATACTACTTTCGCGCCTTTTTTCAGACCAGTCGCCATAGCCAGCACTGGGATCATGGAGCCCGCTCAGATCACTGCGGCAATTATGAGCACTATGAACACCACGCGCATTGTCCTGGAAAACATGCAGAGCCTCCTGGACATGCCAAAGCCAAACCAGGACCAGCTGAGGAGGAGGCGATTGCAGCGCGGCGACGATAGTGATGAGGAAATTGACATGGACCTCTCACAAGGCACAGGCCCCAGCAATGTGGAAATCATGGTGTTACTGGGGCAGGTTCATGCCGTGGACCGCCGATTCTGGGCCCGGGAAACAAGCACAGAGTGGTGGGACCGCATCGTGTTGCAGGTCTGGGACGATGCCCAGTGGCTGCGAAACTTTCGCATGCGTAAGGGCACTTTCATGGAACTTTGTGACTTGCTTTCCCCTGCCCTGAAGCGCCAGAATACCAGGATGAGAGCAGCCCTCACAGTGGAGAAGCGAGTGGCGATAGCCCTGTGGAAGCTTGCAACGCCAGACAGCTACCGGTCAGTTGGGAATCAATTTGGAGTGGGCAAATCTACTGTGGGGGCTGCTGTGATCCAAGTTGCCAGGGCAATGAGAGACCTGGTGATATCAAGGGTAGTGACTCTGGGAAACGTGCAGACCATAGTGGATGGCTTTGCTGCAATGGGATTCCCAAACTGTGGTGGGGCGATAGACGGAACCCATATCCCTATCTTGGCACCGGCGCACCAAGCCACCGACTACATAAACCGCAAGGGGTACTTTTCAATGCTGCTGCAAGCCCTGGTGGATCACAAGGGACGTTTCACCGACATCAACGTGGGCTGGCCGGGAAGAGTACATGATGCTCGCGTCTTCAGGCAGTCTCTTCTGTTTCGAAAGCTGGAGGAAGGGACTTTCTTCCCAGACCAGAAAATAACCATTGGGGATGTTGAAATGCCTATCGTGATCCTTGGGGACCCAGCCTACCCCTTAATGCCATGGCTCATGAAGCCATACACAGGCAGCCTGGACAGCAGTCAGGACCTGTTCAACTACAGGCTGAGCAAGTGCCGAATGGTGGTGGAATGTGCATTTGGCCGTTTAAAAGCGCGCTGGCGCAGCTTACTGACTCGCTCAGACCTTAACGAAAAGAATCTCCCCATTGTTATTGCTACTTGCTGTGCGCTCCACAATATATGTGAAAGTAAGGGGGAGACATTTATGGCGGGGTGGGAGGTTGAGGCAAATCGCCTGGCCGCTGATTACGCGCAGCCAGACACCAGGGCGGTTAGAGGAGCACAGCAGGGCGCGGTGCACATCAGAGAAGCGTTGAAAACCAGTTTTGTGACTGGCCAGGCTACGGAGTGAAATTTCTGTTTGTTGCTCCTTGATGAACCCTCTGCCCCTCCCCCACCACCCTGTTAACTCTACTTCCCTGCAAACCAACCACCCCACCCTCCCCTACTACCCTCCCCCCTTCGAGCACCACTTGCAGAGGCAATAAAGTCATTGTTGCTTCACATTCATGCATTCTTTATTAATTCAGCACACAACTAGGGGGATAATTGGAAAGGTAGCCCGGGATGGGTGGGGGAGGAGGGAAGGAAAAGGACACACTCCAATTTAAAACTTTAAAACTTATTGCTATGGAAATCATCTAGGGTGGAGTGAGTGGGTGGCCGAAGGCCCCCCCACCGTGTTCTTGGGTGTCTGGGTGAGGAGGCAATGGGACTTGGGGAGGATGGCTGCTGGTTACAGAGGGGCTGTAGCGGCGGTCTCTGCTCCTGCTGCCTTTCCTGCAGCTCAACCATACGCAGGAGCATATCACTTTGATGCTCCAGCAGCCGGAGCATCGACTCTTGCTTTCTGATTACAAGTTGACGCCACCTCTCCTCTTCAGCCCGCGTTTCAGCACGCAACTTCTCATCTTCAGCACGCCACCTCTCCTCTCGCTCATATTGGGCTTTTTTAAAATCAGTCATTGACTGCCTCCACGCATTCAGCTGTGCTCTGTCAGCGTGGGAGGCAGTCTGAAGTTCAGTAAACATTTCGTCACGCGTCCTTCGCTTCCTTCTTCGAATATTCACTAGCCTCTGCGAAGGAGTAAGATTTGCAGCTGGTGGAGAAGGGAGAGGTTGTTAAAAAAGATACATTTTAGAGAACAATGGGTAGACTCTTTCACGTTAGATTTTGCTGTTCACAACATCACACAGCCCATGTGCTTTCGTTACAAGGTCGCATTTTTCCTCTTATATTGAGAGTCTCCTGGTTTGGTGTGAGAGATCACTCACGCAGTGCCAGGACACAGATTTCAGCTTGCAGGCAGCCATGGTAAGACATATAGTCTTTGGGCTTTTTTAACCTTCTTAACATGTGGGGATGGTTTCAAACAGTTCTGCCCTCATTTCCCATACCAAGCACCCGTGCCATTTAAAATGGGTTTGCAATGTAAAAGGAGGGGCTGCGATTTCAGGTTTAACATGCAGCACAAACCCAACTAACTCCCCTCCCCCTCACACCCAATTCTCTGGGATGGTCACTTCACCCCTCCCCCCCACCGCGTGGTTAACAGCGGGGTATATTTCTGTTCAGCAGAGCAGGAAGGGGCACCTCTGAATGTCCCCTTAATAAAATTGCCCCATTTCAACCAGGTGACCGTGAATGATATCACTCTCCTGAGGA
>NW_020693899.1:0-3191 GCF_002925995.2 Terrapene triunguis
CCTGGCTGAAGGGCAACCAGCCAGCCTGTGGTGAGAACCATCTAAGTTTGTAAGGGCATTGAAAGCGCTAAGATCAGCTTAGAATGCGTATTGCTTTAATTTTATTTGACCAAATCTGACTTGTTGTGATTTGATTTCTAATCACTAAAAATCTATCTTTGTAGTTAATAAATCTGTTTGTTTATTCTACCCGAAGCAGTGTGTTTGGTTTGAAGCGTGTCAGAGCCTCCCCTTGGGAGAACAAGCCTGGTACATATCAATTTCTTTGTTAAATTGATGAATTTATATAAGCTTGCAGCGTCCAGTGGGCATAACTGGACACTGCAAGACGGAGGTTCCTAGGGTTGAGTCTGGGACCGGAGATATTGGCTAGTGTCATTCAGTTGCACAGTCCAAGGAGCAGTTACATGCCAGAGGCTGTGTGTGAACAGCCCAGGAGTGGGGGTTCTCACAGCAGAGCAGGGTAAGGCTGGCTCCCAGAGGATTGGAGTGGCCTAGCAGATCACTGGTCCAGCTAACACCAGAGGGAAACGTCACAGCTATGCTGCAGTTAAGAGCTCCATCTGGGAGCACATCTCCTGTAGGAAACTCGAGGGGGGGGGGGCTGTTCACACACAGCCTCTGGCATGTAACTGCTCCTGCCCCCCCCCAACTCACCTAAATGGTGCCCCGGACTTCCTTTATAGGCTCTCCCATTCCCAAAAGGTTCCCCAGTTCCTAATAAATCTAAACCCCTCCTCCCTACACCATTGTCTCATCCACGCATTTAGACTCTGCCTGCGCATGGAACTGAAGGCATTTCAGAGAATGCTACCATGTGGTCCTGGACTTCATTTCTGCAGATACCTCACATGACATATCTGGTCAGATTCATTGCAAGTTTATAATATTGGTATCACTAATATTATAGTATCAGAGGGATAGCCGTGTTAGTCTGGATCTGTAAAAAGTGACAAAATGTCCTGTGGCACCTTATAGACTAACAGCCATATCGGAGCATAAGCTCTCGTGGGTGAATACCCACTATGTCAGATCACATGCATCTAACGAAGGGATCTGACGAAGTGGCTATTCACCCACGAAAGCTTATGCTCCGATATGGCTGTTAGTCTATAAGGTGTCACAGGACTCTTTGTCGCTTTTTACTAATATTATAAATGGTCTCCCATACTCCATACAGTGTCACTCACACCCCCCTTCTCCCAGAACTCCCCCTGAAGGTGTGGGCCGGCTAGGTTCCCTCTTCCAGGGGCCGGGTGGTCAGTGTAGCCCTGAGCGCACAGACACCGTGTGCAGGGTTCTAGCCCCATTGCTCTTCACTTAACAGAGCCCAGATCATAAAGGAAACAACCATCCCCCACCGCAATGCCGCTCGCCAGCTCACCTGTCCCTTGGGAGTCCTTCGGGGTCTGTCTGGGTTCAGGTCACAGGGTCCCCTTCACCTCATCAGGATCCTGCAGCAGCCGGGGGGAAGGGGGTTGCTCTGGGGAGCCCCTCCTCTTTAGCTGGTGAAAATGTACAAAGACTCAAAATAGATCAGCCCCGGCCCTTTGTAACCTTCCAGCCCTGCTGTCACCTGCCTCAGCCTCCCCTGGTGATCCCAGACCTTGACTAGGTGCCTTCGTGGCCAGGCCACCCCCTGCCCCGATAAGCCCCTGGGAGCCAGTCTATTGTCTAGGGTGTCTAGTAGAACAGAGGATCATCCCGAGTTAACAACCCTCAGCTGTCAGCCTTTTGCCACTGGCCCCTGGAACGTCAGTCCAGCATGGAGGTAAAAGCACAACAGAGACGGCAGCTGGCCCCACGTTCCAGAAGGAGTTTGCAGCTTGGGAAAGATACAGAGAGTTCATCACCTCGCATTGAATTCACAGTGTGCCGCCCACTGCAGCTCTCCCCACTGGCTGCTCTCCTCCTCCCCCGTGCTCACACCGCTGGGTGGTGCCGCTAGTCAGCCCCACAGGCAGAGGCGATGCAGGGGGGCATGGAGGGTCAAGTTCCCCCCCCCCCCAGATTGACCTACGAGGGGTGGGGTGGGAGACAGGCTCTGTCCTTCTCTCCCTGAGCCTCCCCCCCTGGCATGTTCAGCCGCTCTCCGTGGGAGCCAGGCGGGGTGCAGGACGGAGCCACTTCTGCCTGAGAGCCTGGCTGGGAGGCAGGCAACCCGCTCCCTGCCTGGGCTCGGCTGCTGGGAACAGGGGCTGAGCATGTGGGGACCTCTGGCTCACTTGGCCCCTGTCCCCGGGAGCAGGGCCTGGGTGGGGGGCAGCCCAATGCCCATCCAGCTGCCGGGGACATTCAGTGTTTCTCTTTTGACCTCGTCAGAGGTAGTTCCTGTGACAAGCAGCCCTGGGGTGATATTTGCTTAGGCTCCACTCCCTGCAGTCCCTGAGTTCCCTGTTTCTAGGAGCTCCAAGGGGCTCCGGGACGGCTCCAGAATTTACCCTCTGATTGCTCTGCAAGGCCACCTGGTGCCAACGGATGCAGTCAGAGCAGCCCACCAGAGCGAGGGGCACAGCTGCCTTCAGCTGCTCCCCATGTGCTAGAGTCATGGCCAGAGCCCCGCTGGGGTAAATCTACTCCCTGCCATCCGTGGAGCGACACTGACTTACACCCCCTGGGGATCTGGCCCCATGGACTCCCATGGCACCACAGCTGACTTACACCCCCTGGGGATCTGGCCCCGTGTTTCAGCCCCATACCCTGCAATAAGGGTGTGAGATACAGGAGGGCTGGTCCCAGGGGCACAGCCTGTATCAGGGTTACCAAACACCTGCTGCCCCCACGTCACATGGCTGGGGAAGGACCCACAAGCCGCAGAGCCCAGGGGCAGCTCTGGCCCCCAGCCCCAGCCGGCTGAGCTCAGCAAGCTGGGGCTGGAGCATGGACAGGGCTGCCTGGGGGTGGGGCTGGCAGGCAGCTGTGGAGAGGCTGCAGGGAACAGGCCAGAGCGTCTCAAGAGCTTCACAGGAACAAGCACAAAGGAGGCTTGAAGAGGGTGCTTGAAACCAGCTCACAGGGACACTGCAGAGACAGCCCTGCTCCGACCCTCCTTACCTCACCACACAGGCTGAGCGGGGAAGGGCGAGGGGCATCCATTTCCCTTTTTCTGCAGGAGTCTTAACGTCACGAAATATCCCATCGTCCATCTATCCATCCCCATTAACCCCCTGTATCTATCTATCCATCCCCAT
>NW_020693900.1:0-5590 GCF_002925995.2 Terrapene triunguis
GGGGAGAAGGCGGCTGGCGGCTGTTCATAGGGAGCGTCTCTCAGGCGTGGGGGCAGCAGGGGACGCAGCACAACGGCACCTGTTCGAAAACCTGCCAAGTGGGCGACACAGGCCGGCCTCGGGGCCTGTTCTCCCCCCGGCGCCCTCAGAGCCCCCTGGCCTTCCGGGAGCGCTTCCCCAGCCCAGCCCGCTTCTCCAGCGCCTCGGGCAGCCCCTGCCCGCTCACGGCACAGCAGCCCTGCGCATGCCACTCGCGCCCACGCAGCTGCCTCAAGCCCGGCTCCTCCGCCAGCCCCACGCAGGACCGGGCACCGGGCAGCTGCACCCGCGGCGCCCCCTGCAAGTCCCCAGCTCCGACCTGGGCCCCGTCCGCCACCAACACCAGCCCGCAGCCCGGAGAAACTGCCCAGCGCGGCCTGCCCAGGCGCAGCCCCATGGCGCGGCCCCGCCGCCCGCACGTGCTGCCTGGCCCGCGGGCCTTGAATCCCCCCGGCCTCGCCTCCCATTGGCTGGCGGCTCCGGCGGGGGCGTGGCCGGGGGAAGCCCCGGCTGCCCTGCTGGCCGCGGACCCGCTGGAAGCGTTGCCAAGGCGCGCTCTGACACGGCCGGGCCAGGGAGCGCCGCAGCCAATCAGCGCGCGGCCCAGGAGGCCCCCGGGGCAATCCCCTGGCACGTCAGCCGGGACTTGCTGTCAAACGGATCCGCCCCTGGCGCTCCCCCATAGGCCCCGTCGACCACCATGGGCTGGTGCTGCCCATGAGGGGCGATGCCCCGCGGGTCTCTTCTAGCCTGACCCTTGTGGCCGGGGCTCTCACCTGTTTCTTTCTGAGACCCCCCAACCCTCCATGGACCCGGGGGGGGGGCGCTCCGGGATCCAGGCTGAGGCTGGGGGCTTGGGGCTCTGGGCTTAAGCCGCGGGAGGGGGGATCCCGGGGCTTCTGCCGTGCAGGGCTCTGGGGCTCAGGCTCACGGGGCCATAGGCTAGTTTGACTTCTCTATTGGGGGGGGGGGGGGCTTCAGCCGGGGCAACGGGGCGGGGGGGGGGGGCAGGGGGAGGAATTCCGTGCCCACGGGGGCACCATTTTAGATTTTTGGGGGGGGGGGCAACTTTAACCGTGATTCCAGGGGTTACTTAGGCAACTGAAAATGCTAGGGTTTTTTTTAAGATAGCTTAGCAATCGCTGACAGGAGCACTGTATCTAATTCCTAGATCAAAAAAAGAAATTAAATAAACTTTAGACCCACTCAGCTCTAATACTAACATGTTCTGACATCTTGTGGCAAGTCACTCATGGGACACTGGTTAGGTTTAAAATTGTAATCTCTATTCTTACTCAGATACCCTTAGTAAAGTCAGAAGGGACCATCATGATCATCTAGTCTGAGCTCCTGCACACGGTAGGCCACAGAACCCCACCCACGCACTCCTGTAATAGACCCTAACCCCTGGCTGAGCTACTGAAGTCCTCAAATCATGGTTTAAAGACTTCAGGTTACAGAGAATCCACCATTGACCCTAGTTTAAACCTGAAAGTGACCTGTGCCCCCTGCTGCAGAGGAAGGTGAAAACACCCCAAGGTCTCTGCCAATCTGACCCTAGGGAAAATTCCTTCCCGTGCCCAAGTATGGTGATCAGTTAGACCCTGAGCATGTGGACAAGACCCACCTGGGAAAGAATTCTATGTAGTAACTCAGAGCCCTCCCCATCTAGTGTCCTGTCTCCAGCCATTGCGGATTTTTGCTACAGGCAGTCGCCGATGGGTCACACGCCATTGTAGGCAGTCCTGTCATATCATCCCCTCCATAAACTTATCAAGCTCAGTCTTGAAGCCAGTTAGAATTTTTGCCCCCACTGCTCCCGTTGGGAGGCTGCTCCAGAACTTCACTCCTCCGATGGTTAGAAACCTTCTTCTAATTTCAAGCCTAACCTTGTTGATGTCCAGTTTATATTTGTTCTGGGGTCCACACTGATGCTTAACTTAAATAACTCCTCTCCCTCCCTGGTATTTATCCCTCCGATGTATTGATACAAAGCAATCATATCTCCTCTCAGCCTTCTATTGGTTAGACCAAACAAGCCAAGCTCCTTGAGTCTTCTCTCATAAGGTAGATTTTTCCATTCCTCAGAGCATCCTAGAGGCCGTTCTCTGCACCTGTTCCAGTTTGAATTAATCTTTCTTAAACATAGGAGACCAGAATTGCACAAAATACTCCAGACGAGGTCTCATCAGTGCCTTGTATAATGGTACTAACACTGCCCTGTCTCTACTGGAAATACCTCACCTGATACATCCTAGGACTGCATTAGCCTTTTGCATGGCTGCATCACATTGGCGGCTCATAGTCATCCTGTGATCAACCAACACACCCAGGTCTTTCTCCTCCTCTGTCCCTTCCAACTGATACATCCCCAGCTTATAGCAAAAATTCTTCTTGGTGGTGCCTAAATGCAGGACCTTGCACTTGCATTATTAAATATCATCCCATTTCTATTACTCCAGTTTACAAGGTCATCCAGATCTTCTTGTATGGCATTTGGATCCTCCTCAATATTGGCAATACCTCCCCACTTTGTGTCATCTGCAAATTTTATTAGCACACTCCCACTTTTCATGCCAAGGTCAGTAATAAAAATGTTAAATAAGATTGGTCCCAAGACCGATCCCTAAGGAACTCCACTAGTTACCTCCCTCCAGTCTGACAGTTCACCTTTCAGTATGATCCATTGTAGTCTCCCTTTCAACCAGATCCTTATCCACCTTTCAGGGCTCATATTAATCCTCATCTTCTCCAATTTAACTAATAATTTCTCATGTGGAACTGAATCAAATGTCTTCCTGACATCCAGGCAGATTAGATCTACTGCATTTCCTGTCTAAAAAATCAGTTCTCTTCTCAAAGAAAGATATTAATAACTTTAAAAAGCAACAAAGAGTCCTGTGGCACCTTAAAGACTAACAGATGTATTGGAGCATAAGCTTTCGTGACGAAGTGGGGATTCACCCACGAAAGCTTATGCTCCAATACATCGGTTAGTCTATAAGGTGCCACAGGACTCTGTTGCTTTTTACAGATCCAGACTAACACGGCTACCCCTCTGATAATTAATAACTTTGTTACCACCTCTTGAATCCAACAACTGTAGAAAAATCTACAATTACTTTCTATCATTTAGGCAACTTTTTTTTGAACTTTGTTTTTGCAGTTCACCAAGCTTGGAATGGAGCATTTACATTTAGGAAACCTCCTACCAGCCCTTTCTTATCTTAATCCCCCGTTAATCCCTCTGTTTATAAACAAAATTCTGACTCCCTGCCTCAGGGGCGCAAGCTGGGAGCAGCTCATCTCTTGTCTCCTCTGCACAACTCATTGCATTGCACACTCAGGCTGCCTGCCTGGGGCTTGCAGTTTGGGGGGCTAATGCCTCCCATGCCCATACCCGGGGCTTCTGCCCCACAGGGGTGCTGAGCTTGGGGACCCCCTCAAATGGCTTGCGGCTTGTGGATTAGGTCCCAGGCCTACCAGGGGGTCACAGACTCCGGTTGAGAACCATTGCTTTATGGGATCACGCCGCGTGGCATCTGATCTCTCTCTCTCTCTCACACACACACACACACACACACACACACACACAGCATGCTCCATTCCCGGTATCTGGCCGTGCCACAGACAGCTTTTGTGGCTGTGCTGGGTCCTTGCAGCAGACCCCCCCGCCCCCAGGGGCATCCCAAAGAGCACAGCAAAGGGTTAACAGCAGGTGCTCAGTGTAGGGCTCTGAGTGAACTGAGTTTGTTGGGTCTCAGGCCCACCTTGCCAATGGCAACACCCCGATTGGCACTATCCACCCCCTTGTGGGCAGCCTTAGCCAAGAGCCTGCAGGCAGAATGGGCCCTGGGGACTCACACCCCAGAGGGGAAGGGTCCCTCCAAGCATGGGGAGGGGGTGGAGGAGGTTGCTGCCCCCCTCCCTGCTCTGGGGACAAAGGGGGGATTCAGTCTCTGGTGCTGCTGGCCCCTCCCCCCAGCACTGAGCTGGAGAAAACCCACCCTGCCCAGTGTGGGGAAGGGGAGTCAATGTGCAGAGCAGGACAGCTCTGGACCCAGGAGCCTCCAGGCTCCCCAGCCCTTCACCCCATCAGGCCTGCCTGGCTCTGGGGCTTGGACCAGATGAGAGCCCGACCCAGGACCCCCCATCTCACCTGGGATTGACTCTCCCCAGGCCTGACCCTCGGCATGCTCAGCCCTCGCCCCCTGCTTTCAGGGCTCAGTTCCTGTTGCTTGTTCTCCCCTCCCCATGGGGGCTGAGCTACGAGGTTCTTTCCAGCTGCCATCCAGCGAGCACTGTCTCCCCGTGCCCCCCATGCTCTCTGCTAGGAGGCCCCGCAATCTCAACCCCGATGGCCCTTTGGCCTATGTAGGTGATCCTTGCCTACAGCACATCCTGCATGGATGCCCTCTGAGCACATGGGTCACACAGAGCTCCCTGAGAGTACTGAGCCCTCTCTGACTCCACCCTGCACAGCTCCTGCCCCCTGACATACCCCAAAGCTCGCTCCCTACACACTAGGGCCAGGTCTGGCCCAAACCCAGGGACAGGCTGGGAGCTGAGTTGGCAGCCAGAGCTCTCTCCAGAACAGGCAGAGTCCAAACACCAAATCTCCCCACCCAGAATTGGGGGAAGTGTCCCAGTTTGGGGTGCTACAGCCCGGGGCTCTGAAAGCTGGGGGCCGGGATTTGATCCAGATCAGAGATAAATTCCTTGGTTCTCAGTTACTCTGTGCCTGCTCTAACTTACCTTCTGCTCCCTGGGGGCCCTGGGTAGCTCAGAATAGCCAGAGCACAGTTCCCCCTGCCCTGCCCCGATCTGCAGGAACAGACCCTTGGGACTGTGACACGCTGGGTGGGAGCTCAGACACTCCTGTGATGAGAGCGGTAAAACCCAGCTAGGATGGACAGCTCGGAAAGATGAGCGTGTTATTGGCAAATGCTGGTAATTATCAGTCACCTACACACCCAAACTGACAGGAAAATAACTCCACCCAGATACTGGAAAGTTAAAGGTGGGCAAAGTAAGAAAAATGCCGCTTGAGACCCGACTCGCGTTTGATTTTGGGATATTTCCTGTGGCCTATGACACTGGCAGGTGGTGTGGTAACGGCATCGCCACAGCTCATCCCCGGCACCACAGGGCCCTGTAGGGCTGCACCCCTGGGACATGGGGACAGCCCCTGGCAATAGGCCTGGGTAGTGTCTCCCTGTTGGAGGCTGGTTGGTTTCTGGTAGTTACATGGCAGGGCTGGGTCAATGTGCTGGCCCGTCTCAAGCACATCACCAGTTAAACCACAGGATTCCCGTCTAATCCCCCCCCACCGGCCCATTGCGGGGCCTATGGGGGAGCGCCAGGGGCGGATCCGTTTGACAGCAAGTCCTGGCTGACGTGCCAGGGGATTGCCCCGGGGGCCTCCTGGGCCGCGCTCTGATTGGCTGCGGCGCTCCCTGGCCCAGCCGTGTCAGAGCGCGCCTGCAAACGCTGGAGCTGGGACCGCTGGCCCTGACACTGACCAGCGCTGTCTCCTGGGTCCCTTCTCCTG
>NW_020693901.1:0-4259 GCF_002925995.2 Terrapene triunguis
GGGAATTGGTCCTGCTTTGAGCAGGGGGTTGGACTAGATGACCTCCTGAGGTCCCTTCCAACCCTGATATTCTATGATTCTATGATTCTAAGTAAAGTTTCCGGTGGCAGAACACACTCTCTGAGTAGGAGTCTCATTATTTACTAATTGGGTAACTAAATAACAATAAGGGCCCCTTTCTCCTAATACACTACAACCCCCTGGAATGGCCATCATATCAAGCCCTTCATAAAACCCATCCATCTTAAGTTCAGATTCCCAAGGCTCAATTGTGGTAATGTTATATACTTCTATTTCTACTGATCCATTTGTTCTCCATTCAATTGTTCGCTCATATGACATGTCCTGAACCTTAAAAAATAAATTTTCCAAACAATACTTAGATAAATCACTAACATGTGAAGGCCTTGGCCATTGGGTTTCATCAGAATAGATAGTATTGTCTGTATCTGGGTATGTTACAGGAGTGGTAGTGGGAATGGAGGTAATGGCAGGGGTAGTGGTTGTGGCAATAAGGCGCTTTTGATATTCTTCATCTGAAAGCCAATTAGGGAGAGCAGTACATTCCCAGGGTACTTGTCCAACAGCGCACTGTGCAGCCCCCGGAAGAAACCCCGAATACCAAGTAGTACCACATTCCCAAGCAAAAAGTCCACAACTTCCTCCTTGCCAGTGTATAATACTCCATCTTTTCCACCAGGGCCACTTCTTAATGTCCTTTGTAGTCAGGAACTCCTGGGCCTTGGCAGGTTCAGCGGAGCGAGCGTTTCTTTTTCTTCTTTCCTGGAACCGTCGTAGTTCAGAATCATACAGGGAGAGGTTACCAGCACATCACCCTGCAGAGCTCTGGTTTCTTTAGCAAATGCTGAAGACATGGTGATTTCATCGGTGGACAAGGGAGAGGTTACTAGCACTTCACCTTGTCCTTTTCTCCCGCCGTTCAGGAGGAGGAAAAGAAGTACTAGAAGGAGAAACAGGCTGATCAGCAATTGGTGTAGAATCATTTTGAGGCGGAGGGGTCTTTTTGCAGTGAGAAGCATGGGTCCAAGCAGTCAGTCCTTGGCACTTCACAGCGGTGATGTTGGTCAGCAGGACCTGGGAAGGGCCTTTCCAGAGTGGAGCCAAAGCAGTCTTTCACTGGTGGATCTGTATGTAGACCCAATCTCCTGATTCTAAGGAGTGGCAGGGCTGCTCAGGGTTCTTGGGTAATGCTTCTCTCACCTGCAACTAAAGAGACTTAACACATTTCATTAGTGCCTGACAGTAATTAAGCATTATATCATCCATCAAATGAATGTCCATCTGAGCAAGGGCCAGTGGGGGCGCCACTAGAAGTCGCATAGGGCGCCCTGTCAAAATCTCCTGTGGGCTAAGTCCAGTCTTTCGGTTGGGAGTGGCCCTCATGCTCATCAAGGCTAACGGCAAGGCATCTGCCATTTGAGGTTTGTCTCTGCACAAATCTTAGCCAGTTTGTTTTTCAGAATCCCATTGTGACATTCCACTGTCCCAGCAGATTGTGGATGGCGAGGGCAGTGGAGATTGTAAAAGAATTATGTGCAGCCTTGCAAATTCAACACAATCTGTCCAGTAAAATGAGTGCCACGGTCACTGTTGATACACACAGGTATACCAAACCTTGGTACAAAGTCTTTGAGGAAAATTTTCACAACAGACTTAGCATCTGCCCTCCTGCAGGGGAAGGCCTCAATCCAGCTTGAAAAAAAACATCAACTAATACTACTACATATTCATAATTACAACATTTAGACATTTGAATAAAATCAATCTGAATATTTACAAAAGGCCCCCACGGAGGGCGATGGGCTGCTTGTGTGGTTTTAACAGCTTTACCAACATTGTGTTGCTGGCAGATTGTACATTGTTGGCAGTAGTGCTGGGCCACAGAAGGAAAACCCGGTGCATACCAATCGCCTCCAACTGCAGCAAGCATCCCCCCTTTGCTCAGGTGCACCACCCCGTGGTGCACATGAGCAAGATAGGGCAGAAGCACTCTCGGCGCAACCGGGTGGCCGTCCCGGAAGCGCCAAAGGTAATCAGGGTGTAAAGTGCACCCAGCAACACTCCAAGACTTTTTGGTCTCTGGCGCCATCTCCTGGATCCTAGCAAGGTCGTCAAGGGAAGCCAGTGGAGGTTGCTCAATTAAAGCAAAAGCACACTCAGCCTGAGGGGTAGAAAGGGCCGCATCCTTGGCCCCTGAATCAGCCAAAGTATTTCCACGAGTAACTTCATCATGAGGGGTTCAATGAGCAAGGCATTTGACAATAGCAACAGCTTTGGGCAACAAAAGGGAATCCAAAAGAGCAGATACATACTGACTATTCTTAATAGGGGAACCAGAGGATGTGAGAAACCCTCTGTATTTCCAAAGTATACCATAATCATGAGCCACTCCAAAAGCATAGAGAGAGTCAGTATAAATAGTAACAGTTTGATCCTGTGCCAAAATACATGCCCGTGTCAAGGCTATAAGCTCAGCCACCTGAGCTGAAAAGACAGAGGGAAGGAAGGCACTTTCAACAACAGAATATAAAGAACAGACAGCATAACCAGCAACCAATTTTTCCTCAGAATTTCGCAAACAGGAACCATCCACAAAATAAATAAGGGCAGGATTCTGCAAAGGCACATCAGTGAGATCTTCCCTTGGGCAGGTAAGAAGAGAAGTAACAGACACACAATCACGAGGCTCTCCATCCTGAGGCACCGGTAACAGGGAAGCAGGATTCAGAATGGGGCAACAAGCCAAGGTAATATGAAACGAAGATAGCAGAATAAGCTCATACTTGGTAAGTCGAGAAGTAGACAAATGCTGCCTCTTAGATTTGAGCAAAAGAGCTGCTACAGCATGAGGCACCGAGACTGTTAAGGATGAGCCCAAAACAATGGATTCAGATAATTGTACAGCTAAGGCAGTTGCAGCAACTGCACGAAGGCAGGGTGGAAAGCCAGTTGCCACTGGATCCAGCGCAGAGCTATAATAAGCAAGTGGATGGTGTTTATCCCCAGGTTTTTGTGTTAACACAGCCAAAGCAAATCCATTGCGCTCATGACAGGAAAGAATAAATGGTTTAGCATAATCAGGGAGTCCAAGAGCTTGTTTAATAGTTACAAAGGCTTGTTCTGCCTCCTGGGACCACAAGAGTGGCTCAGGGGTGTCTGTTTTAGTTAAATCCTGAAGTGGTTTCATGATCGCTGCATAACCCAAAATCCACTGCCTGCAATATCCAGTCATGCCAAGGAAGGTTCGCATTTGAGAGATAGTAACAGGCCTAGGCATTTTTAGAATAGCTGTAATACGAGAATCTGACAAATGACAAGAGCCAGATGAAATATCATGACCTAGGTAATGCACTCTAGGTTGGCACAACTGAAGGTTTTCCCAGGAGGCCTTTTAAAGCAAGAGCAGTTAAAAGAACCACAGTATCAGTTTTACAAGATTCAAAGGAAGGAGACGCAAGCAAAAGATCATCCACATATTGTATGAGAACAAGTATCAGGGGGTAGCCATGTTAGTCTGTATCTACAAAAACAACAAGGAGTCTGGTGGCACCTTAAAGACTAACAGATTTATTTGGGCATAAGCTTTCGTGGGTAAAAAACTCACTTCTTCAGATGCATAGAGTGAAAGTTACAGATGCAGGCATTATATACTGACACATGGAGAGAAGGGAGTTACTTCGCAAGTGGAGAACCAGTGTTGACAGGGCCAATTCAATCAGGGTGGATGTAGTCCACTCCCAATAATAGATGAGGAGGTGTCAATTCCAGGAGAGGAAAAGCTGCTTCTGTAATGAGCCAGCCACTCCCAGTCCCTATTCAAGCCCAGATTAATGGTGTTAAATTTGCAAATAAATTTTAGTTCTGCTGTTTCTCTTTGAAGTCTGTTTCTGAAGTTTTTTTGTTCAATGATAGTGACTTTTAAATCTGTAATAGAATGACCAGGGAGATTGAAGTGTTCACTTACTGGCTTATGTATGTTACCATTCCTGATGTCCGATTTGTGTCCATTTATTCTTTTGCAGAGGGACTGTCCGGTTTGGCCAATGTACATGGCAGAGGGGCATTGCTGGCACATGATGGCATATATAACATTAGTAGATGTGCAGGTGAATGAGCCCTTGATGGTGTGGCTGATGTGGTTGGGTCCTCTGATGGTGTCGCCAGAGTAGATATGGGGACAGAGTAGGCAACGAGGTTTGCTACAGGGATTGGTTCCTGGGTTGGTGTTTCTGTGGTGT
>NW_020693902.1:0-5487 GCF_002925995.2 Terrapene triunguis
GTAACCAATGTACCACAGTGGTTTTCAGGTGAAGTTTGTACAAATCTACTCCAAGATATGGGACAACAGTTCAGATAAGGAAGGGAGTGGGGCAAAGTATGTAGGAAAAATTCCTGGAAGAACTGGATTTTAAAGGAGAGATTGGATTGGCCTGATTTTTTACCTTGAAAATTCAGTTGCCCAGTGAATAAACTAATCTTACTCTTAAACATAAAACACCCTTTTAAACATTTGTTGCAAACATTTACAACAAATCTCAGCTCATACTTTTCAAAGGGAGCTTTCACTCCATGCATCTGATGAAGTGGGTTATATCCCCTGAAAGCTTATGCTCAAATAAATGTGTTAGTCTCTAAGGTGCCACAAGGATTCCTCATTGTTTTTACTGATACAGACTAACACGGCTACCACTCTGAAAACTGTCACCAGGAGTATTATTATTCCCATTTCATAGATGGGAAAATGAGTCTAAAAGAGACTAAGGGTATGTCTACACTACGAGAGTAGTTCGATTTTAGTTAAATCGAATATGTGCAATCGATATTAGAAAGTCGAACGTGTGTGTCTACACTAAGGACAGTAATTCGACTTTGTCAGTCCACACTACCAGGGAAAGCGTCGACATTGGAAGCAGTGCACTGTGGGCAGCTATCCCACAGTTCCCGCAGTCCCCGCTGCCCATTGGAATTCTGGGTCGAGCCCCCAATGCCTTCTGGGTAAAAAAATGTTGCGAGGGTGCTTTTGGGTAACTGTCGTCATCCGTCAGTCACTACCGCCCTCCCTCCCTCCCTGAAAGCGCCGGCGGGAAATCAGTTCGCGCACTTTTAGATCAGTGACAGCGCGGACGCCACAGCACTGCGATCATGGATCCCGCTGCGACCATCGCTGCAGTTGTGGCCGTTCTCAAAGCCTCGCAGCTTATCATACACCTTTCCCTGAGGCAGATGCAGAGAAATCAGGCGAGGAGGCTACGGCACCGCCGTGAGGGCCTGAAGTCGGAGAGTAGCACAGAGCTGTCAGAAACCACGAGCCCCAGCGCCCAGGACATCACGGTGGCAATGGGGCATGTGGATTTTGTTGAACAGCGATTCTGGGCCCGGGAAACAAGCACGGACTGGTGGGACCGCATAGTGCTTCAGGTCTGGGATGAATCCCAGTGGCTGCGAAACTTTCGCATGCGGAAGGGGACTTTCCTGGAACTTTGTGACTTGCTGTCCCCTGCCCTGAAGCGCAAGGACACCCGCATGCGAGCAGCCCTGACTGTCCAGAAGCGAGTGGCCATAGCCCTCTGGAAGCTTGCAACGCCGGACAGCTACCGGTCAGTCGCGAACCACTTTGGCGTGGGCAAATCTACCGTGGGGGTTGTTGTCATGCAAGTAGCCAAGGCAATCGTCAAGGTACTGCTGTCAAAGGTAGTGACTCTGGGAAACGCGCAGGCCATCATAGATGGCTTCGCCGCGATGGGATTCCCAAACTGCGGTGGGGCTATAGATGGGACTCACATCCCTATCCTGGGACCGGGCCACCAGGCCAGCCAGTACATCAACCGAAAGGGCTACTTTTCAATGGTGCTGCAAGCACTGGTGGACCATCGGGGACGGTTTACAAACATCTACGTCGGATGGCCGGGCAAGGTTCATGACGCTCGCGTGTTCAGGAACTCTGGTCTGTTTAGACGGCTGCAGGAAGGTATTTACTTCCCGGACCACAAGATAACTGTTGGGGATGTGGAGATGCCTACAGTGATCCTCGGGGACCCAGCCTACCCGCTAATGCCCTGGCTCATGAAGCCCTATACTGGCGCCCTGGACACTGAAAAAGAACTCTTCAACTACCGGCTGAGCAAGTGCAGAATGGTGGTGGAGTGTGCTTTTGGCCGTCTCAAGGGGAGATGGAGAAGCTTACTGACTCGCTGTGATCTCAGCGAAACCAATATCCCCATCGTTATTGCAGCTTGCTGTGTGCTCCACAATCTGTGTGAGAGCAAGGGGGAGACCTTTATGGCGGGGTGGGAGGTTGAGGCAAATAGCCTGGCTGCTGATTACGCCCAGCCAGACAGCCGGGCGATTAGAAGAGCCCAGCGGGACGCGCTGTGCATCCGGGAGGCTTTGAAAGCCAGTTTCAAGGCTGAGCAGGGTACCCAGTGACTTTTAAGTTTGTGGACACAGAGGCAGAACTTGCCCCCGTTTCTTTACCCAGTTGCCGTCGACTATCCTCTCCACTTACATACCCCCTTCGCCCCCTTCCCAAAAAATAAAATCTGTTCTGTTTTGTTCATGGACACCGTTGTCTTTATTACTGTTTTCGCGGGAATGTTTTAAACCTGGGACGCAGACTGTGGCGGGGGGCGGGTTTAGGGTTGTGATGCAAATGATGCTTCTAAACTCCAGGAATGACAGGCTCCGCGGTGGTGGACTGGTTGTTTCAACGGAGCCTGCCAGCCCTCCTGGCCGGGACTGCGTGTATATGTCGGCTATGTGACTGTCTTGCAGGGGGAGGAGGGTTACAGATCCCCTGCTGCGCGGCTCTGTGATGCAGGGTAAGGACCGCTGCATAAGATCTGTAACTGCCCTCCCCCGCCACCAAGTCAGAGAGCAACACCACCGCCCCCACCACACAAAACATGAAAACCACCTCCCAGACTAACCAGGATAACTAGTCACTGCACTGTATATGTGCCCTGCTGCTGCACCTGCCCCCTGCTAAAGGTGACTGTCCTGTCCAATGACCAAGCCCCTTCCCCCCCTTCAGACAGACTCCCCTCCAAAAGAAGAGGATGGAAACAGAAATGAACAGAAACGTATTCTTTATTAACAACCGCACATGGAACGGGGGGGTGAAACTTGGACGGGGTCTTGTGTGAGGCGGGTAGGAAAGGACTTTTCAAATTTTGGGGAATGAGAGCCTTCTAGTGGTAGAGCAGTCCGCAGGGGTGGAGTGAAATTTTTCACGGCCCCTTCCACCCCTCCGTGTTTGGACTTTGGGTGAGGGGGGTATGGGACTTGGTGGCGGGGCAGGGCAGTTACAGAGAGACTGCAGCGGGGCTCTCTCCTCCTGCCTCCGGTCCTGCAGAACATCCACAAGGCGGCGGAGCGTGTCCGTTTGCTCCCTCATTAGTCCAAGCAGCGTTTGAGTAGCCTGCCTGTCCTCCTGTCGCCACCTCTCCTCCCGTTCCATGTTTGCCCGGTGCATTTGGGACAAGTTCTCCCTCCACTGTGTCTGCTGGGCTGCCTGTGCTCGGGAGCATTCCATTAGTTCAGCAAACATGTCTTCCCGTGTCCTCTTCTTCCTCCTCCTAATGTGCGCTAGCCTCTGGGCAGATGTGGCTGTGGGAATTGGAAAAAGGGAGTGAATTCCTGAGACAGAGCAATGTATCTGTGAACAGAGAACATAGTCTTGCTCCGTGAACAAGACCATGCAGAGCACCTATCACACGCGCACTGAGGACAAGGTCGAATTTTCGGCCCTCGCCTACAGTGCCTGCGGTCTTGCTGTGGCGAGCTGAGGAGCAGGGCAGGACACCGGACTTTGTCTAGATGGCAAACATGGTAAGCCGTAGACTTGTGGCCGCTTAAAACTTTAAGAGTGGCACTGGCCTCCTTTCACATAGAAAGCAATGCGAGTCTCTGCTGGCAGCAATCCTGCAAGCATGAACTCTGGCCCTGTCCCACCCCCTCGCGGCTGTAAACCGCGTGGCTGTAAACCGGCGGTTGCAGTTCTGTAAAGGGACGAGCAAGCAGTCCCAATACTAACTTTCCCCTACCTAATTCACAGCAGGGAGTCATGCCTGACATCACCCTCCTGAAGGTCTCCGAGAGCCAGAAGGAGAAGATGCTACGGGACAGCCTGCAGAAACCGGGGCCATTTGCTGCACTGCTGTGCAAGGCCATGATCCCGGAGTACCTGCTGGCGTTGTGGCAGGGAAACGTGTCCTACCACGCGGGGCCTAATAAGCTCTCCCTGCCCAGGAACCTGCTGATGAGGCTGGAAAAACACCTGCAGGAGGTGTATGAGGAGTTCTCCCCGGAGGATGTCGCCTCTATCCCCGGTTACATTGACCAGTTCTTGGCTTAGGTGCCCTTGGAGGGACAAATGACTGCAGGGTTTTGGGCACTATAATCATGAAGCGGACATTGTGCAATTTTTTGAAAATGGTTCGGACTATATATTGAGGCGCCCAAAAAAAGACAAATCATGATACACTTTGCACTGATTCCCCTTTTGTTTGACTTTCCTGTTTACATGTTTTGAAGCACTTTACCCACTGTTCATATTTTCAATCTTCCTGTTTTGTTGCAAATAAATGTTTACATGTTTTAAAGCACTTTAGCTAATGTTAATATTTTAAATACGCCAGTTATGTTGTAAATAAATATTTAGATATTTAAAACACTTACAGCTTGATCCTTCCCCTGAATCTGTGTCTGGGGTAACGGCTGGGGAGGGTTGGTAGGGGATCTCTGTCAGGGTGATGAAGAGCTCCTGGCTGTCGGGCAAATCAGCGTTGTAAGCGCTGTCTACTGCCTCGTCCTCCTCATCTCCTTCCTCCTCTTCCCCGTCCGCTGAGGAACCGGTCGCGGACAATATCCCATCCTCAGAGTCCACGGTCACTGGTGGGGTAGTGGTGGCGGCCGCACCTAGGATGGAATGCAGTGCCTCGTAGAAACGGGATGTGTGGGGCTGGGATCCAGAGCGTCCGTTTGCCTCTTTGGTCTTCTGGTAGCCTTGTCTCAGCTCCTTGATTTTCACGCGGCACTGCGTTGCATCCCGGCTGTAGCCTCTCTCTGCCATGGCTTTAGAGATCTTCTCATAGATCTTTGCATTCCGTCTTTTGGAGCGCAGCTCTGAAAGCACGGACTCATCGCCCCACACTGCGATGAGATCCAAGACTTCCCGATCCGTCCATGCTGGGGCCCTCTTTCTATTGGATTGCACGGCCATCTCTGCTGGAGAGCTCTGCATCGTTGCCACTGCTGCTGAGCTCACCACGGTGTCCAAACAGAAACTGCGCTTCAAACTGCCCAGACAGGAAAAGGAATTCAAATTTTCCCGGGGGAGTGGCTGGTCAGAGCATCCGAGCTCGGACTGCTGTCCAGAGCGTCAACAGAGTGGTGCACTGTGGGATAGCTCCCGGAGCTATTAGCGTCGATTTCCATCCACACCTAGCCTAATTCGACATGGCCATGTCGAATTTAGCGCTACTCCTCTCGTTGGGGAGGATTACAGAAATCGATTTAAAGAGAGCTCTATGTCGAACTAAATGGCTTCCTGGTGTGGACGGGTGCAGGGTTAATTCGATATAACGGCGCTAAATTCGACATAAAAGCCTAGTGTAGACCAGGCCTAAGTGATTTCTAAAGGTTACACAGTGATTCTGTGGCAGAGGTGAGTTTTTAACCCAGAGCTCCTGTATCCTGGTCCAGTTTCTTGACCACCAGACAGTCTTTCCTCCATTGACTTCATAGATAAATAGGGCCTCCATGAACC
>NW_020693903.1:0-1277 GCF_002925995.2 Terrapene triunguis
GCTGCCCCCTCCCCCGCAGGCTGCTGCCAGGGGCTCCCCAGGAAAACGGGAAGCCGGGGCGGGGGGTACAGCTGCCTCCTGGAGCCCAGTGGGAGAATGTCGGGGTGGGGGAGGTTCTGTCCCTTCTGTCTCCTCCCCCCGCCCAGCACAGTCTGGGCCCCCCCCCCCCACGGTGTTCATTGCTCCCCCTCTCCCCCAGGGTACGAGGGCCGGGCTGGGATGGCCGCCATTGTCCTGCGGCCGGGCTGCGAGCTGGATGGGGCCTGTCTGTACAGCCACGTGGTGGAGTTCCTGCCCCCCTACGCCCGGCCCCGCTTCCTGAGAGTGCAGGTAACGCCCGCTGGGCACCGGGACCATGGGGTGGGGAGTGCAAACACCACCGGCCTCCCCGTCAAAGGCTTGGAAATGACACCCTGGAGAAAGTTGCAGCTGCCTCTGGGGTGGGGCAGGCTGGCTGTTTATAGAGGGATCTCTCACCTGGGCTGAGATGCGGCTGACTCTGGGGCGGGGCGTGTTGAGAGCACCCAGCACAACAGCTCGGGCTGGTGAAGCTGTATTGGGGGAGGGATTCTGGCAGCTTAAAGGACCTGAGAAAAGACCCAGGAATCCAGGCCGGGGGGGTGTCAGCCAGCAGGAGCCCCCAACCTCTGGCACCTGCACACCCCTATCCCCCCCTTGCCTCCAGCAGGGCCCCCCCCGTCCCTGCAGCCCCCGGCTGAGCTCTGACGCGTCTCCCCTCCCCGGCAGGACCAGCTGGCGATGACACAGACCTTCAAGCAGCACAAGGTGCGTCTGGCCAGCGAGGGCTGCGACCCCACGCGCCTCCCGGACCCGCTGTACCTGCTTGACGACACCTCGGGGGCCTACGTGCCCCTGACCCCGCGGCTCTGGGAGGGCGTCGTCTCGGGGGCTGTCCGGATATAACCCCCCCGCCCCACCTGCCTCGGGCTCCCTCTGGCTGGGGGTCACCTGGGGAGACTACGAGTCCCAGCATGCACCGCTCAGCACCATTGCATGCTGGGAGCTGTAGTCTCTTCTGGGTGCTCAGGGGAGCTGCGCTTCTTGGCCAGGGCTCTGGGGTGCTGCCTGCCCCCGGGGGGGGAATGGGGCTCAGGTGGCTGCAGGATTTTTCCCACGTTGCAGCCCCTGGTCCTTCCAGTGCCCCCCCACCCCCTGCGCCCCATGTTTGTCACCCCCCCACTTCCTGGCCCCCCCTCCCCTGCGCACACCCCACTCCTCTGCCCCAGGGGGCTGGAAGCCGGGAGCTCGGCCCTCTC
>NW_020693904.1:0-1658 GCF_002925995.2 Terrapene triunguis
GTACATGATGCTCGCGTCTTCAGGCAGTCTCTTCTGTTTCGAAAGCTGGAGGAAGGGACTTTCTTCCCGGACCAGAAAATAACCATTGGGGATGTTGAAATGCCTATCGTGATCCTTGGGGACCCAGCCTACCCCTTAATGCCATGGCTCATGAAGCCGTACACAGGCAGCCTGGACAGTAGTCAGGACCTGTTCAACTACAGGCTGAGCAAGTGCCGAATGGTGGTGGAATGTGCATTTGGCCGTTTAAAAGCGCGCTGGCGCAGCTTACTGACTCGCTCAGACCTTAACGAAAAGAATCTCCCCATTGTTATTGCTACTTGCTGTGCGCTCCACAATATATGTGAAAGTAAGGGGGAGACATTTATGGCGGGGTGGGAGGGTGAGGCAAATCGCCTGGCCGCTGATTACGCGCAGCCAGACACCAGGGCGGTTAGAGGAGCACAGCAGGGCGCGGTGCGCATCAGAGAAGCGTTGAAAACCAGTTTTGTGACTGGCCAGGCTACGGAGTGAAACTTCTGTTTGTTGCTCCTTGATGAACCCTCTGCCCCTCCCCCACCACCCGGTTAACTCTACTTCCCTGCAAACCAACCACCTCACCCTCCCCTACTACCCTCCCCCCTTCGAGCACCACTTGCAGAGGCAATAAAGTCATTGTTACTTCACATTCATGCATTCTTTATTAATTCAGCACACAACTAGGGGGATAATTGGAAAGGTAGCCCGGGATGGGTGGGGGAGGAGGGAAGGAAAAGGACACACTCCAATTTAAAACTTTAAAACTTATTGCTATGGAAATCATCTAGGGTGGAGTGAGTGGGTGGCCGAAGGCCCCCTCACCGTGTTCTTGGGCGTCTGGGTGAGGAGGCAATGGGACTTGGGGAGGATGGCTGCTGGTTACAGAGGGGCTGTAGCGGTGGTCTCTGCTCCTGCTGCCTTTCCTGCAGCTCAACCATACGCAGGAGCATATCACTTTGATGCTCCAGCAGCCGGAGCATCGACTCTTGCTTTCTGATTACAAGTTGACGCCACCTCTCCTCTTCAGCCCGCGTTTCAGCACGCAACTTCTCATCTTCAGCACGCCACCTCTCCTCTCGCTCATATTGGGCTTTTTTAAAATCAGTCATTGACTGCCTCCACGCATTCAGCTGTGCTCTGTCAGCGTGGGAGGCGGTCTGAAGTTCAGTAAACATTTCGTCACGCGTCCTTCGCTTCCTTCTTCGAATATTCACTAGCCTCTGCGAAGGAGTAAGATTTGCAGCTGGTGGAGAAGGGAGAGGTTATTAAAAAAGATACATTTTAGAGAACAATGGGTAGACTCTTTCACGTTAGATTTTGCTGTTCACAACATCACACAGCACATGTGCTTTCGTTACAAGGTCGCATTTTTCCTCTTATATTGAGAGTCTCCTGGTTTGGTGTGAGAGATCACTCACGCAGTGCCAGGACACAGATTTCAGCTTGCAGGCAGCCATGGTAAGACATATAGTCTTTGGGCTTTTTTAACCTTCTTAACATGTGGGGATGGTTTCAAACAGTTCTGCCCTCATTTCCCATACCAAGCACCCGTGCCATTTAAAATGGGTTTGCAATGTAAAAGGAGGGGCTGCGATTTCAGGTTTAACATGCAGCACAAACCCAACTAACTCCCCTCCCCC
>NW_020693905.1:0-1066 GCF_002925995.2 Terrapene triunguis
CGCCGGAGACTCCGGGAACTGTGGGATAGGTACCCATAGTGCAATGCACCGGAAGTCGACGCTAGCCTCGGTACTGTGGATGCGGTCCGCTGGCTTCATGAACTTAGAGCATTTTATGTGGACACACACACAATCGGCTGCATACAACCGGTTTCTATAAAACCGGCTTCTATAAATCCGATCTAATTTTGTAGTGTAGACATACCCTAAATGGATTAAGCTAATTCAGATAAAGCACTCTTATTCTGGAATAAGAGCATCCGTACAGGGAGTTAATCAGGAATAGCTATTCCAGAATAACTCCCCATCTGAGGGTATGTCTACACTACGACATTAGATCGAATTAATAGAAGCCGGTTTTATAGAAATCGGTTGTATACAGCCGATTTTGTGTGTCCCCACATAAAATGCTCTAAGTGCATTACGTCGGCGGACCGCGTCCACAGTACCGAGGCTAGCGTCGACTTCCAGCGCATTGCACTATGGGTAGCGTTCCCGCAGTCTTCACTACAGGGGGGGGTCGATTTAAGATACGCAAATTCAGCTATGCAAATAGCGTAGCTGAATTCGACATATCGCAGCCGATTTACCCTGCTGTGAGGACGGCGGCAAAATCGACCTCCGCGGCTTCCCGTCGATGACTCTTACTCCCACCTTCGCTGGTGGAGTAAGAGCGTCGATTCGGGGATCGATTGTCGCGTCCTGACGGGACGCGATAAATCGATCCCCGAGAGGTCGATTTCTACCCGCCGATTCAGGCGGGTAGTGTAGACCTAGCCTAAGGGCACGTCTTCACTACCCGCCGTATCGGCGGGTAGCAATCGGTCTATTGGGGATCGACTTATCGCGTCTAGTGAAGACGCGATAAAATTGATCCTTGATGGCTCTGCCGTCGACTCCGGAAATCCACTGCGGCAAGAGGCAGTAGCTGAGTAGACGGCGGCACGGCAGCGGTCGACTTGCCGCCGTCCTCACAGCCAGGTAAGTCGACCTAAAATACGCCACTTCAGCTACGCTATTCACGTAGCTGAAGTTGCGTATCTTAGGTCGACCCCCCGCTGTAGTG
>NW_020693906.1:0-1450 GCF_002925995.2 Terrapene triunguis
TCTCTGGCTGCTTAGCTGTGCTCTGGGGGGTTCTGGCTGCTTGTCTCACCTGTACTCTGCAGCATCACATTGCAACACCCCCGCACACCCAGGCAGTCTCTCTAATTGCAGAGAGTGAGGTGAATTTGACCCACAGCCTCTGACTTCTCATCACGGCTGCTTGCCTACCTTCATCCACGATAGCCCAGGAAATGTGATCTTTTTTATGTGCCCTTCTAAATTTGGTAGTCTCTAAGGTGCCACAAGTACCCCTGTTCTTTTTGCAGATACATACCTGGTCTACACTGGGGGCGGGGGGGGGATCGATCTAAGATACGCAACTTCAGCTACGAGAATAGTTTATGGCAGGGTAGGCTGCCTGTTGTTGGCTGTGTGTGTGTTTTCTTTCAGTGCTCTGTGCAGCTAGGGGACACAGCAGACCTCCATCGAATTGCCCAATAAAACCACAGCCCCGTTTCAGTAGCAAAGGCACCTAGCCAGGTTTATTGTTGACAAAGCATGGTCCTCGCGCCCCCGATCAATGTCTACAGTTACACTAGCACATGTATGCCTGTAACAACAGACCAGCTCAGTGAATGGCAGGACTTTAATAGGCAGCAGATTTAAAACAAACAAAAGGAAGAATTTTTTCACACAACGCACAGTCAACCTGTGGAACTCATTGCCAGAATATGTTGATTCAAACAAACTAGATAAGTTCATGGAGGATAGGTCTATCAATGGCTATTAGCCAGGATGGATAGGGATGGTGTCCCTAGCCTCTGTTTGTTTGCCAGAAGCTGGGAATGGGAGACAGGGTATAGATCACTTGATGATTACCTGTTCTGTTCATTCCCCCTGGGGCACCTGGCATTGCTCATTGTTGGAAGACAGGATAGTGGGCTAAATGGACCTTTGGTCTGATCCCATATGGCTATTCTTATGACTTTCTGTTCCCTCCTCAGCCAGACAAAGACACTCCCTCTGAGACCATTCTTTATACACCGATACAAACATATTACGTATTGCCTCTCTGACATGGTTAGTTACCACCCTTTACCTGGTACGTGCTGGTTCAATCAAACACCTCTTTCCATCAGTGTCATCCTGACCTTATCTCCTTATCCGTTTAGGAGGGGTGAACATGTTCCTTTTATCTTTGGGGAGTGCATTTGTAGCATACTTGATATGGGGTGTTCTGGTACCATCCTTCTGGAATGTGTTTCTGTGAGTGTCCTGTCACTTCTTAGGAATGTGTGTGGTTTTGCAATACCAGCCCTGTTCTTTCAGGTTCTGTGAGCTTGCAAGCAGGCATGTATTATAACAGGGCCAGATCACATTTGCTAACTTTGTTTTTGTATCAGCAGGGCCTGACTACTACTTTAGTTCAGGCCTCTGGGCTCTGATATTTATATTTACAGGTCCCTGTAGCATCTAAGGCATGTCAGGATCCTTTTCAGCGAAGGCGGCT
>NW_020693907.1:0-11290 GCF_002925995.2 Terrapene triunguis
ATTGTGTCCAGTTCTGGGCACCGCATTTCAAGAAAGATGTGGAGAAACTGGAGAGGGTCCAGAGAAGAGCAACAAGAATGATTAAAGGTCTTGAGAACATGACCTATAAAGGAAGGCTGAAAGAATTGGGTTTGTTTAGTTTGGAAAAGAGAAGACTGAGAGGGGACATGATAGCAGTTTTCAGGTATCTAAAAGGGTGTCATAAGGAGGAGGGAGAAAACTTGTTCACATTAGCCTCTAAGGATAGAACAAGAAGCAATGGGCTTAAACTGCAGCAAGGGAGGTTTAGGTTGGACATTAGGAAAAAGTTCCTAACTGTCAGGGTGGTTAAACACTGGAATAAATTGCCTAGGGAGGTTGTGGAATCTCCATCTCTGGAGATATTTAAGAGTAGGTTAGATAAATGTCTATCAGGGATGGTCTACACAGTATTTGGTCCTGCCACGCGGGCAGGGGACTGGACTCGATGACCTCTCGAGGTCCCTTCCAGTCCTAGAATCTATGAATCTATAAGTGCAGAGTCCTTCACTTTGGACAGAAGAATCCCAGGGACTGCTACAGGCTGGGCACCGACTGGCTAAGCAGCAGTTCTGCAGGGAGGGATAGCTCAGTGGTTTGAGCATTGGTCTGCTAAACCCTGGGTTGTGAGTTCAATCCTTGAGGGGGCCATTTAGGGATCTGGGGCAAAAATCTGTCTGGGGATTGGTCCTGCTTTGAACAGGGGGTTGGACTAGATGACCACCTGAGGTCCCATCTAACCCTGGTATTCTATGATTCTATATATACACCTAGAAAAGGACCTTGGGATTACAGTGGACGAGAAGCTGGATATGAGTCAGCAGTGTGCCCTTGTTGCCAAGAAGGCGAACAGCATATTGGGCTGTATTAGTAGGAGTATTGCCAGCAGATTGAGGGAAGTGATTATTCCTCCCTATTGGGGGAGTATTGCATCCAGTTTTGGTCCCCCCAAGACAGAAGGGATGTGGACAAATTGGAGAGAGTCCAGCGGAGGGCAACAAAAATGATTAGGGTGCTGGGGCACATGACTTATGAGGAGAGGCTGAGGGAACTGGGGTTATTTAGTCTGCAGAAGAGAAGAGTGAGGGGGGATTTGATAGCAGCCTTCAACTACCTGAAGGGGGGTTCCAAAGAGCATGGATCTAGACTGTTCTCAGTGGTACCAGGTGACAGAACAAGGAGTAATGGTTTCAAGTTGCAGTGGGGAAGGTCTAGGTTGGATATTAGGAAAAACTTTTTCACTAGGAGGGTGGTGAAGCACTGGAATGGGTTACCTAGGGAGGTGGTGGAATCTCCTTCCTTAGAGGTTTTTAAGGTCAGGCTTGACAAAGCCCTGGCTGGGATGATTTAGTTGGGGATTGGTCCTGCTTTGAGCAGGGGATTTGACTAGATACCTCCTGAGGTCTCTTCCAATCCTAATCTTCTATGATTCTATGAACTGCAGTAGGTTTGCAGGCAGAGATGAGGATGGAAGAGCCACCACCACCAGAGGGCATACCCGCTGACCAGAGCTAATTCCCGAAACGGCCAACAGGAGGTGCCAGTGTGGTGAGTGACCGTGTGACAGGATTCAAAACCTCCCTCAAAAATAAAATTGTATTTCCCCCTTTAAAAATGATGGTCTTACTCTTGTTTTTAAAAGGCTTGGTCTTTTTTGGTTCTCCCACTCCTTTAAAATATACATTTATTAGAAGTATAGGACTAGGTCCTTAGCTGTACTTACAGCCCTTGTTACACTGCAAGGGAATCACCAGGTAGCAACCTCTGGACATGGCAAAAAGTGAGGGAGATGGAACAGGAGTGCAGCCGCACTCCAGCTATCCCTTGCTGTTAATTCAGCATCTAGGGCAACCATCTTTGCTTCCCCTTTGAATCCTGCACCAAGAAGAGCTCAGCTAGACCTGAGGATCCAGCCCATCTGGTTCTGATTTTTCTCACTGCAGGAGAGAATGGAGCCAATGTTTAGATGTCCTGAATAATCATATCACAGCTGAAGAAACCTCAGCTGCAGCTCTCCTGGTCTCCAGATGAGAGGGGGCTTCTATATACACTTGTCAGGGAGCCATATTTGATAAACTATTTAAACAGCTTTCTGATATGCTCCAAGAATTAGTATGGATGCACTAAAACTGTGTTAGACCTGTGCTTAAACTATTTTCTGAGGTAGGAGCTTAGGTTAGAAAACTTTTCTTTAAAAAACCCAACAACACATCATCTTACAGTTTTGCCCCATTAGTATAACAATGGCATTGTTGAGTTTTAGATTTATTGTTTCTTCATTACTCCCAGTTTAGCTTTCTTCAGTTTACAAGAAAGAACTTGGTTATTCTGTCTGATGTTCAAATCTAACCTGGAATCTAAGGGTACGTCTATACGTACCCGCTGGTTCGGCGGCAAGCAATCGATCTTCTGGGATCGATTTATCACGTCTTGTCTAGACGCGATAAATCGATCCCGGAAGTGCTCGCCGTCAACGCCGGTAATCCTGCTCCGCGAGAGGAGTAGGCGGAGTTGACGGGGGAGCCTGCCTGCCGCGTGTGGACCCGCGGTAAGTACCTTTAAGTTCGAACTAAGATACTTCGACTTCAGCTACGTTATTCACGTAGCTGAAGTTGCGTATCTTAGTTCGAACTGGGGGCTTAGTGTGGACCAGCCCTAAGACAAGATGGATTCTTTCTGGCTTGTGCATCACCACCAAAGATACTGAAGACCAAATTCTACCCTCAGTTACACTGGCATAACTCTATTTTCCTCAGTGGAATTATGCAGGTATAAATGATAGGAGGATTTGGCTCTCCAATTTGAAGTTAACGATTCTGTTGATGATGCATGACCCATAACATAATCTGACCCACTTTCCCACAGATCTGGTGGCTCTGCAGAGCTAACATTTATTTTAGTTACAGAAGTGAGCAGATGTGACTCTAAATGCATCCAAGGATCAGTTCTGAATAAGAAGGAACCATTTTTATACAGTCACCTTTCAGAGTAGAACTACATGGTTTCCACGCAAGTGCAGACAGCGCCTCAGGGCATCTGAAGATTCAAATCAATTCCCATTTCATCTCTGCTCTATTTAGGTCCTTATTTTAGCTCATGGGGACCCTGGGAGAGCTGCTGCTCAGGTTTCAGTATTGAGTTTTGATGTCACCATTCAGATCCTCCAAAGATTTATCAAAATCCTCCAGCAAAGAGTGGGAAATTGGTACCTGATATTTCTAGCATAAAATAAAATAGAGGGCTGTCTTTATTTATAGTCAAGAAGAAAAAGGGTACACTTTTTATCCTTCGCAGTTCACCTTTAAAATGAAATTCAAGCCATATATATACATTCTGACTTACCATGCCACAGTTTTACAGCAAGTTAAGAACTGCATTTGAGGAAGGCAATCCAAACCTATAATTCTACTTATAATCAATGCTTATGGTTGAGGGCCAATTTTTATAGTATTGCAAGGGAAACAGAAACAAAAAAGATCTTTAACTAAGTAAGATCCTAAAACAAACTTTGTTTTCCTAACTTCCTCTTCATAGGTTCCCCATTCTGCAAATGCTTCTATTCATTTTAAAACAGGCAAAAGAGAGTAGGAGAGGGAAGAAGCATACTGTGGTTTTTCAACCGTTTTTTTAACTTTAAAGTGAATTTATTTTTGGTAGAAGATATTCAATAACGGAGCTCTGGAGACTCAAATCCTTTGTTTATCGACAGAACAGGCAAAGCACAGGAAGTGACCAGGCAAATTATCTTGTTACCAGCTCAGAGATGTCTAAATGACGTTCTGGAGAAATCAACTCTAGGGATGAAAAGAGACATCAGTTTCTATGGCTTATTCAATATTCGAGTTCTCTGATGAGCATGCCAACAAGGAGATCAGTAGTACCAAGCTGCCGTTATAACATATGGACCTATGGCCACCAATTCATTTCAGGTGGTTCAAACAACCTTCAAATATGAAGCCTTTTGGCTATTGAAATAGCGAAGACCTAGAAATAAAAGGCTCCGTAGTTCTTTACCAGCTCCATAAATACCCAGTCTCCAATTTTTTAAACTTCTGTGAACAATGATTATACGGTGATTATAATAATTGATACAACTATCATTCCAGGAAGGCAGAGGACATTTTTATTTTGCTTTCCGAGTACAAGTGTTAGTATGACAGTCAGCAATTCTTCATTGTATACTACTACTTTCTGACAGTATATTTATGAGAAGGAATGGAGAGTTTTAAATAATTGCTCATACTTTCCCAAGGTGAGCACCAAAAGAAAAAGTAACTGTTATGCCGAGCCAACAATCTGTTCCCCCCAAAAGGGGAGGTTACAACAACCATAGTGTAAAAATCGGTGACAACCCTTCTATTCCACTGCAAACCATGTGAGCTACTTTTAAAATGTTTTATGATAGTTTGCATAGTTATGACCCAGTTCAGATTCATTGGTAGTTGCAGTTTTGGCCTGTTTCTTGTTACAAATTATGGGGAAACTGCTAATGGCCTGTGCTTAAACTACTCAATGGGGGGGTTTGATTGGTGTGGATTAGGGTTGGGAAATGCTGCCCTCCTAAATCATTTCTGAAGTAACTTCCCCCAAATCCAGTATGGAGCTTGTATCTGTTTTTGATTCCTATCTAATTTTCTACTCTTACTAATTAATAGCCCAGTCAAAAGCTCTCTTGGGGAATGGGGGAGAGGGAGCAGGAAAACTTAATGTGTAATCCAACAATTTGGGTTAAATGTATAAGCCAACAATAGCAGACTGAATGTTTGCCAAAGGAGATTTTTTTTATCATCATCTTTGGCTAGTCTAATATTTTTACTACTTAATCATTCATTGCTAATGGCAGGATAACAGCCTCCTGTCACTCAACCTGATATTACATTACCACCTGTCACTGGAAAAAATAGCAAAGGGTTTTAATATTATTTTTATTTTTCAAAATAGCTAAGCTAAAAATACCTGGCTGAATGAATTACTAGATACCCTAAACTGTCCTCTAGATTACTGAGACTACTGTGCAATTAAAATAGATTATTTGTGCTCCTGATAAAATAATCAGCAGACAAGTAAAATAAAAATGCTAAAAAGTTAAAAATCAATTGAAAATCTAACAGTGTATTACAATTAATTTGTTCAAGTTTTATAAAAGGACTAGTTCCCCAGTCTCATGGGAAACACTTACATGAAAACTCAGCTTCATGTAGTGACTACTGGAAAATACACACAATGTATATCTGAACGATTTTAATATGAATTAATTATTAATCAGTTCTATTATAGAATACCATTTATTTGTATACAGTATCTTGACTATAAAACATTAGGGAACATTTTATTGCCAGTTAGAGTCTTTTACTTATAAGTAGGAATAATATTTAATACTGTTAGTCACTGACATAATAAATCCAATGAGTTCATTAACACATCTCTGCATTCATTCCCAGTAAAGTGGAACATTCATATTACCTGGCATGAGAAAATGCCATTGACAACTCTGCTACTTTCTACTAATGCCATATTTTGTATGAATAATCTAATCCTAATAATTCTGATTGTAAACAGGATATACAGTTATATTTTATTTCCTCAAGACTTTATTCTTGAATCATTTTAGGAAGGTCTAACAAAGATGGAAACTTAACCATTCAGTAAGTTACCAATTACAGTCTGCTCAACAATACATCCCATGCAACGTCCCTACATGAGCTGTTATTGCAATCTGTTTGCAATAGACAGAAACAAATAAAACCTAACAGCATGGTCATGCTACAGCTCTGTTAATGGCATCACTCTCACTAGTCTGTAATGTTAACTACAAATAATCACATACAAGGGTTACATTTTAAAACCGTATTCAGAGAAGTTAACTCTGCCTTAACAATGAGCTCTTACGGCATGCAAAGATCCTACTAGCCCTTTTAAGCTAAAGCAACAAAACAGAAAGGGAAGCAAACACGCCAAACCTTTGCGCTCTGTAGCAAATGTCTCTTCCTTTCTCTACTGAATAAGCATCCTAATGCACTACACACTGCTGTTGTCTCTAAGGAAACAGAACTGTCACATGACCAAGGATCTCCTGTTCACAAGGTATTTCATTCTACAAAATATTTTGAAGCAAGATAAGGCCCTGCTAACAGCTCATTACAATGTAACTACATGGCTAAAGATTTTTATCAATCTAAAATATCTGAATGCCATCAAGGATGAAAAGCAATAGAAAAACATAGCCTTTGTCTTATTAGCCAGAATCAGCACAGAGAGCAGCAGGTACAAATGTAAAGTTTTTTTCCCCAATAAATCCAAACCATACCACATATTCAAATTTATGCATCCTTCAACTTAAACAAATTAGGAATAAAGTTCAAAATTTACACTTCCACAATATATTATTTTTCACAGGAAATATAAACATGAGATGGAAAAGACAGTCTGGGAAGTTCCATGTTGATATGCAGAAAGTGCTGGCTTCTATTGGGAGAGTACTTTCACCCCAGATTCTCAGCAGGACTGCTCTTTAATTAAAGGCTGTCTAAGATAGTCACAGCATGAGCTACCTGAATGTAACAAAAATATTAAAAAAAGGAGAACAAACTACACAAAGTTCTAGATACTCAAATTATTGACACTTGGACATTTGGGTCTTCACTGTCCTCAGTGATTCAGACTTTTTCGCATTTCAAGGAGATGACATAACTGCAGCAGCAGCAGCAGAAAATCGAACACCTTAATATTTACAGCATTAGTAAACTATCTTCCACTGACCACATGTAAACAGCTAAAAAGATCCACCCATATATTTTCCTCAGAGTGGAGGAGCTGCTGGTTCTTATTTCTAACAAAACTCAGATTCAGAAGCGTAGAGTGAGGACTAAAAGAGAGAAAAGGATGTGAGAAAGCAAGAGAGATGCAAGAACAAGGGAGGAGTGGAAAGAAAATCAGAAGGAATGATTCAGAATGTAAGTATAGAGCAGCCACTAAAGCTACACTGTGTCTAGAGAAGCACTTAGTTAAACTCATGTACACGAAATAATATGTAAATTAATATGTATTGTACATTACTGGTATAAACAGGTTAACACTCGACTCCATCTAGACATTTATTTCAGTCACATAAAAATGGAAAATCTAAATGAAATAGAGAATGTCAAAGGTTATAGGCAAGTCTGTGCTACTACCACCAAAAATAAAATACAGTAACTACTTTTTTGGAGATACTAGGAGAAACAATGTTTAGTGTCCCCCCTTCTGACTGTAGTAGAATGAAAATACAGTAGAATTCAGAGTTATGAACACTAGAGTTACGAACTGACCAATCAATCACACACCTCATTTGGAACTGGAAGCACACAATCAGGCAGCAGCACAGGACCCCCACCCCCAAAAAAGGGAAATTTCTTCTGCATAGTAAAGCTTCAAAGCTGTATTAAGTCAATGTTCAGTTGTAAACTTTTGAAAGAACAACCATAACGTTTTGTTCAGCGTAACGAACATTTCAGAGTTATGAACAACCTCCACTCTCGAGGTGTTCATAACTCTGAGATTCTACTCGACTATTTCCACTACTTTGCTAGTGCACAATATGGTGCTATATATGTTCCAAAATTTGTTTGTAGATATATTTCATTTCAAGTCCGTTGAAATCATATTTGGCAAAAAAGGAAAGGGTAAAAAATTAGTAGAAAAATGTGGTATTTTAATTGTGTAAGCTACAGAAAATGTAGTATTTGTATGTATATATCTAGATCTCTATATCTAGATCGATATAGATATATGCATATAAAGTTATAAACACTTAATATAATGGTGCCCCCATAGGGGCACATCTACTTTCAGCACCCAACCTGGATTTGTTGGCGGGTTACAATGGGTTATATGTATAATGAAGGATATATAGAACAACTTAGTATCGCCTACTTAATTTTGCTGGATAATGCCATAATATTCTTCCATTGAAGTCAAGAAGGAACTTATGCAAATAGCTATAAGTGCACATATATGTGCACTCTCAGAACTGCAAATAAATATTAAACCAATATAAACTGATTTCTCTTCAGTGGAAAATTTGGTCTTCCTTCTAGATCAGATTAGGTTGCCAACTTTCTAATCGCACAAAAACAAATATCCTTGCCCCTTCCCCAAGGCCCTGCCCCCCGCTTACTCCATCCCCCCTCCCTCTGTAGCTCACTCTCCCCCACCCTCACTCACTCACTTACTCATTTTCAACTGGCTGGGCCAGGGGGTTGGGGCACAGGCGGGGATGAGGGCTCCGTCTGGCGGTGCAGGTTCTGGGGTGGGACCACGGATGGGGGGGTTGGGGTGCAGGAGGGGGGCTCCAGGCTGGGGAGGTGGGGCTGAGGGGTTCAGGGTGCAGGAGGGGGCTCTGGGCAGGGGGCTGTGGTACAGGGGGAAGGTGGAGGGTCTGGCTGGGGGGATGGGATCTGGGGTGGGGACAGGGATGAGAGGTTTGGGGTACAGAAAGGAGCTCTGGGCAGGGTGGGGCTGAGGGGTTCAGGAGGGGGCTCTGGGCAGGGGGTTGTGGTATAGGGGGGAGGTAGAGGGCTCTGGCTGGGGGGGTGGGCTCTGGGGTAGGGCCGGGGATGAGGGGTTTGGGGTGCAGGAGGGGGCTCTGGGCTGGGGCTGAGGGATTCAGAGTGAAGGAGAGGGTTCTGAGCTGGGGCAGGGGTGCGGGCTTCGGGAAGGAGTTTAAGTGTGGGATGGGGCTCAGGGCTGGGACAGAGGGTTGGGGAGCGGGCTCTGGGAGGGAGTTTGGGTGTGGGAGGGGGCTGGGGCAGGAGGTTGGGGTGCAGGAGGGGGCTCAGGGCTGAGGCAGGGGGATGGGGTGTGGGCTCCAGGAGGGAGTTTGGGTGTGGGAGGGGGCTGGGGCAGGGGGTTGGGGTGCAGGAGGGGGCTCAGGGCTGAGGCAGGGGGATGGGGTGTGGGCTCCAGGAGGGAGTTTGGGTGTGGCAGGGGGCTCAGGGCTGGGGCAGGGGGTTGGGGTGTGGGAGGGGGTGAGGGGTGCAGGCTCCAGGCTGCGCTTACCTCAGGCAGCTCCCAGAAACGGCCAGCATGTCTGTCGGCTCCTACGTGGCGGCCAGGCGGCTCTGCGTACTGCCCCCGTCTGCAGTCTCCGCTCCGCAGCTCCCATTGACCACCGTTCCCAGCCAATGGGAGTTGCAAAGTTGGTGCTCAGGGCGGGGGCAGCACGTGGAGCCCTTCTGGCCGCGCCTCCGCTTAGGGGCTGCAGGGACGTGTCGCCGCTTCCGGGGAGCCGCGTAGAGCCAGGTAGGGAGCCTGCCAGCCCACACCAACCCGACTTTTAACAGTCCAGTCAGCGCCGGACACCTGACAACCCTAGGTCAGATTCAGTCCGACATGCTGATGATACAGCAGCTATAGAGCAACTGATAACCTAACATCAGCTGCTTAACCACTGAAAGGTCAACTTAAGAACATTGAAGGGCTCCAACAGTCTTTAGATGCTGTAATACAATTATTTTAAATATTTAAATGTGTTGAATTTACAGGACACATTAAAGCTAGACTAAGATGCAATTTATTGAATTTGCTAAGAGAAACACTCACCATTTCATTAAAATGCAGATCATAGTCTAAATATTTTAAGACCTCAAAGGTTTTTGGGCAACTATTACAAAGAATTGCCAACTAGACACATCACATCAGAAATTCACATCTGATGTATTAGATTTGTGATGTGCCAAAATATAATTTATCTGGTGAATATTAATTTATATTCATTAATAAGCAAAACTGAAATATACTGGCTTTGACTCTAGGTCCATTGTACTACAATTCATCACTAGACTAGTCAGAATAGCTTAAACTCAAGATTTGTTTTAAACTGGGCCAGTTTACTTTCTGTACCCCCATGGGAATCCAATCTAGGCTGTATTACTGAAAGAAAAAAGATGACAGTCTAGTCTAGTGGAAATCTAAGCAACATCAATCACTTCAATTAAATAGAAATGTATCTTTCTGTGTTGTACAATCAGCACCTACAAATATCCGTGACAATACTGAAATCAAGTGATGCAATCTTAACACACTCTCCTGGGACAAGTTACTAGCAAACTAGCATTATTCTCTGCAATGAGGCAGTTTGGAGAGAAGGGGGAGCCAGACGAGGGTGCTGAACTTTCTTGTGTTCCTCCATCTACCAAAAAGTCCCTCTTTGAGTCACTGATTGTCTTCAGATTTTATCCTTGAAACTCTTCAAGTTAGTCTATTATAGAAACTTAAATCTACTCCTTTACTTCCTAATCCCTTCATTCTTAAAGTCCTCCATATTTCCCTTTCCCCTAACTACATATAAATTAATGTGCAAGAATGCTTCTGGCAACTATTACTGAGCAAATTAAAAAGGTTGGAGATGGCTTCTTTCATAGAAACTATTAAAAATGTATGTATTCCCCTGGTATTTTCTATCAAGAAAATGTGCACGTAAAGATAGTAATACACTGGCAAGATTTAATAAAGAGTACTCGTATTATCATGCCAGCCAACAAAGGTCAAGACAGAGATTACTAATACTTTGTTTGTAGAAGGAATCCCCCCCATACACATTAAAGCATACTGTCATTAGACCCAACCTCTGGAATCTGCCTCAGGCCCTGTTGCAATAATGGGGCCTACAAATTTACCCTAATTGTGAGCTGAAGTATAAAATGTGAGTGTAAGTTCACAAAAGTCACAATAACCCTTAACAACAAATCTTGATGAGAAAAGATGCAGAAGACACAGCAAAACTAAATTAGTCCAAACAACAAAGCCTATACTATAACTCAAGGACTGTGTTAACATCATGCCCGGTAAACAAGAAAAGCGTGAGACTGTAAATCAATGAAGTCAAGCCTGACCTTAAAAACCCCTAAGGAAGGAGATTCCACCACCTCCCTAGGTAACCCATTCCAGTGCTTCACCACCCTCCTTGTGAAATAGTGTTTCCTAATATCCAACCTAGACCTCTCCCACTGCAACTTGAGACCATTGCTCCTTGTTCTGTCATCTACTACCACTGAGAACAGTCTTTCTCTTTGGAACCCCCTTTCAGGTAGTTGAAAGCAGCTATCAAATCCCCCCTCATTCTTCTCTTCTGCAGACTAAATAATCCCAGTTCCCTCAGCCTCTCCTCATAAGTCATGTGCTCCAGCCCCCTAATCATTTTTGTTGCCCTCCGCTGGACTCTTTCCAATTTTTCCACATCCTTCTTGTAGTGTGGGGCCCAAAACTGGACACAGTACTCCAGATGAGGCCTCAC